>NC_048602.1:25720825-25788271 GCF_003668045.3 Cricetulus griseus | reverse complement strand
GGCCAAAACCAATTCTACTCACTTTGGCAATGGATATTTGGATCCTTACTGTCAAAACAAGCACTTTGGGCACCAAAATTCAGGGTCATTTTTGAGTATCATTCTCCTTTATGATCTCTTCTACGTGGCCATCATGATGTGGACCAGCCTGCTCATGGTAACTGTCCACTACAGACACCGCAAGAGAGTCCAGCATCTCCACAGCACAAGCCTGTCCTGCCAGCCATCTCCTGAGGGCAGAGCCACTCACAGTATCTTGTTGATGGTGAGCTGTTTTGTCTTCTTTTATTGGTTGAACAATTTCATCACCCTTTCTGGTTTTTATGTACAAGTAAAAATTCCAAACTGGGAGGGAATTAATGCAATTTTGGGAGCATGCTACCCAACCATCTGCCCTTTTTTTATTAATGAAGAATAATAAACTTGTTTTGCAATTCACTGCTTCCTTTTCTGAAAAGAAGATGTCCTGCTTTCAAAGTGCACTCGGTGGCTGACCTGAGACCAGTACATTCTCATCATTGCAAAATAGTCTACATGATTGCCAGGGATAAAGAATTTTTTTTTAATTTTATTTTATTTTATTAGTTCTAGTTAGGGAACAAGCTTATTTCAAGTCCCTTCTCCCTCTCCCTCCCCTCACCCCCAAACTTTCTCCCCCACCCCCAGCCCATCCCCCCAACCCCATCCACCCACTACTCCCCAGGCAGGGTAGGGCCCTCAACGGGAGCTCAGCAAAGTCCACCAAGTCTTCCTATGCTGATCCTGGGCCCTTCCCCATGTGTCCAGGGCCAGAGTGTAACCCTTCATATGGGATGGGCTCTCAAAGTCCCTTCTTGCACCAGGGAAAAATACTAATCCACTACCAGAGGCTCCCTGGAGTGCAGAGGCCTCCTTATTGACATCCATGTTCTGGGGTCTGGATCAGTCTTGTTCAGGCCTCCTGGACAGCATCTGGGGTCGATGTGCTCTCAGGGATAAAGAATTTGAATGTGGACCTTGCATACCTGATATGGCATTGGTTATACTTCAGACACTCTGAAATCCATTTAAATTCATGTAGTTAACACTTTTCTTGAATACAACTCTGAGTACATAATTTTAATAAATATAACATTTACTACCCATTCAATTTTTGGCATTTTGGACAAATGAATATATTTTAAGTGTTTTCAACAATATTTTACTTCTTGATTTTTCTCTATTAAAACACTTCTAATTGTAAACCATTGGGAAATTATTTTCCAATTAAATGGGCCCAAGAAACAAGCTGGTGTAGAAATCCCAATATCTGAGTTAATTTTGTATCCTGTTACTTCCAATGGCTGATGGAAGCAGAGGCAGACACCCACAGATATGCACTGAACTGAACTCTGTAACCTAGTTGCAAAGGGGGAGGAATGAAGATCAAAGGGGTCAGGACCAGGCTGGTGAAACCCACAGAAACAGCTGGACTGAAGAAGGGGTAACACGTGGACCCCAGACTGCTGTCTGGGAGGCCAGCATAGGACAGATCCAGTCCCCTGAACATGGATGTCAATGAGGAGCCTCTGCACTCTATCGGTCCCCGGGTATTTTTCCCTGGTATAAGAAGGGACGTGGAGAGCCCATCCCACTTTAAGGGATGCACTCTAGGCCTAGACACAAGGGGAGGGCCTAGGCCCGGCAGAGGATGATGTGGTGGACTTTGTGGAGCCCCCATTGAGGGCCCTATCCTACCTGGGAAGTGGAGAGAGGATGGAATGGGGGGTAGTTCCCTGATAGGGAACTAAGGGTTGGGCGGGAGAGGAGAGAGAGGGAGAAGGGATTGACATGTAAAACCAGCTTGTTCCTAATTTGAACTAATGAAAAGAATTACAAAAAAATATTAACAGCAGCAAAGGAAAATGGCCAATTAACCTATTAAGGCAAACCTATCAGAACTACACCGGAATTCTCCATGGAAACACTGAAGGCAGAAGGACCTGGATAGATATTCTACCCACTCTAAAAAACACAGATGCCAGCACAGACTACTAAACCCAGCAAAGCTTTCAATTACTATAAAAGGAGAAGACAAAATATTCCACAACAAAACCAGATTTAAACATGTATCAACAAATCCAGCCCTACAGAAAGTTGTAGAAGGGAAACTCCAACCTAAGGAAATTAACTGCATTCACAAAAACATAGGCAATAGATAATCCCACTTTACCAAAACCCAAAAGAAAAAGCAGGGTAAATCCACATACATTGTGACTACAGACAACAAAACAAAAACAAACTAGAATAAGCACTCAATGGTCCTTAATTTTTCTCAATATTAATGGACCTAAATTGCCTATAAAAAGACACAGGCTAACCGATTGCATGTGAAGATAGAACCCATACTTCTGCTACATACAAGAAATACACCTCAAATTCAAAAACAGACATTACCTCAGAGTAAAGGGTTGGGATAAGGTATTACAATCAAACACAACCAAGAAAGGAGCTGGGTAGCTATCCTAGGATCTACGAAATTAGACTTCAAACTGAATTCAATCAAAATGGATGAAGAAGATCCTTTAATATTCATCACAGGAAAATCCATCATGAAGAAATCTCAATTTTAAACATTTACGCCCCAAATACAAAGGCATGAACATTCATAAAAGAAACATTGTTAAAACTCAAATCACAAATAAGACTTCAACAGCCCACTCTGACCACAGGACAGGACCAGCAGACAGAAACTTAACAAAACGACAAAGGAACTAACATAAGTTAGGGCCCAATTGGTAAAACAGACAACAATAGAACTTTCCATTCAAACACAAAAGAATAGACCTTCTTTTCAGTATCACATGGAACATTCTCTAAAATTGACCACATACTCAGCAAGATAGCAAACCTCAACAGGTACAAAAAATTGGATAAACCCCTGTGTCTTGTCAGACCACCATTCTTTTTTTAATTTTTTTCTCTTTTTATTATTATTATTAGTTCAAGTTAGGGAACAGGCTTGTTTCACATGTAATTCCCCTCTCCCTCTCCCTCTCTCTCCCTTCACCCCCATTCCTTCTCCCCAACCTCCAACCTACCCCCCACCCCATCCACCCACCACTCCCCAGGCAGGGTAGGGCCCCCAACAGGGGCTCAACCAAGTCCACCAAATCTTCCTGTGCTGGGCCTAAGTCCCTCACCATGTGTTCACAGACAGAGTTCATCCCTTCAAGTGGGATGGGCTCTTGAAGTCCCCACCACACACCAGGGCAAAACGCCAGTCCACCTCCAGAGGCTCCCAGGAGTGCAGGAGCATCCACATTGGCATCCATGATCAGGGGGCTGGATCAGTCCCTTACTGGCCTCCCAAAGAGTGTCTGGGTTCGATATGCTTTCCCTTTTTCAGGCCAACTGTTTCTGTGGGTTTCTCCAACCTGGTACAGACCCCTTCGTTCTTCATTCCTCCCTCTCTTCAACTAGGTTCCAGATTTCAGCTAAGTGTATTTCTGTGGATGTCTGTCTCTGCTTCCATCAGCCACTGGATGAGGACTCTAGGATAGCATAGAGAGTAGTCATCAATCTCATTCTAGGGGAAGGGCTTCTAGGCCATCCTCTCCTCCACTGCCCGGACTGTCAGATCCTGTCATCCTTGTAGGTCTCTGGAGATCTCCCTAGTTCCAGGTCTCTTCTCAGACCTATAGTGGCTCCCTCTGATATGGTATCTCTCATCCTGCTCTCTCTCCTCTATTCTTCCCCCAACTCAATATATCTGCTCCTCCATTTCTTCTCCTCTACTCTTCTTCTTGTGCTCTTATTGTGGCAGCACCCACTCCCCTACCCTCATGCTCTCAATTAGCTCGGGAGTTCATGCCACTTCCCATTCCTGGGGTCTATTTATCCCTTAGAGTCATTCATGATTTCTAGTTTCTTTGGTGAAGAGGATTATAGGCTGGTAAACCTTTGCTCTATGTCTAAAAATCATATATGAGTGAGTACATACCATGTTTGTCTTTTTGTGACTGGGTTACCTCACTCAGGATGGTTTTTCATCTAGTTCCATCCATTTGCCTGCGAATTTCAAGATTCCATTGCATTTTTCTGCTGAGTAGTACTCTATTGTATAAATGTACCACATTTTCTCTTTCCATTCTTCAGTTGATGGGCATCTAGGTTTCTTCCAGGTTTTGGCTATTACAAACAATGCTGCTATGAACATGGTCGAACATATGTCTTTGTTGAATGGACATCCAGTATTTGGGTATATACCCAAGAGAGGAATGGCTGGATCTTGCGGTAGATTGATTCCCATTTTTCTTAGCAACCGCCATACTGATTTCCAGGGTGGTCTTGAAAGTTCACACTCCAACCAGCAATGGAGGAGTGTTCCTTCTTCTCCGCAACCTCTCCAGCATAGGTTGTCATGAATGATTTTAGCCATTCTGACAGGTGTGAGGTGGTATCTCAGAGTTGTTTTGTGTTGCATTTCTCTGATGGCCAAGGATTTTGAGCACTTTCTTAAGTGTCTTTCAGCCATTTCAGATTCCTCTGTTGAAAAATCTCTGTTTTAGTTCTGCACCCCACTTTTTAATTTCATTGTATGGTGTTTTTGTGGCTAGCTTCTTGAGCTCCTTGTATATTTTGGAAATCAGTCCTCTGTCAGATGTGGGGCTGGTGAAGATCTTTTCCCATTCTGTGGGTGGTCGTTTTGTCTTACTGACTGTGTCCTTTGCCTTACAGAAGCTTCTCAGTTTCAGGAGGTCCCATTTATTGATTGCAGACCTCAGTGTATGTGCTTCTGGCGTGATGTTCAGGAATCGTTCTCCTGGGCCAATTTGTTCAAGGGTTATTCCCACTTTCTCTTCTAGAAGATTCAGTGTGGCTGGATTTATGGAGAGATCTTTGATCCATTTGCACTTAAGTTTTGTGCATGGTGACAGGTATGGATCAATCTGCAATTTTCTGCATGTCCGAATCCAATTGTGCCAGCACCATTTGTTGAAGATGCTATCTTTTTTCTATTGTATGGATTTAGCACCTTTGTCAAAAATAAGGTGTTCGTAGGTGTGTGGGTTAATATCTGGGTCTTCAATTTGATTCCATTGGTCTATCTGTCTATTCTTGTGCCAATACCAAGCTGTTTTCAGAACTATGGATCTATAGTAGAGCTTGAAGTCAGGGATGGTGATGTCTCCAGAAAATCTTTTATTGTAAAGAGTCGTTTTGGCTATCCTGGGTCAGACCACCATTCTTTAAAGTTAGAATTCAACAACAACACAAATTGCAGAAAACCTACCAACTCGTAGAAATTGAACAACACGCAATAAAGAAGAAAGAAAGAAAGAAATTAAAGACTTCCTAGAATTCAATGAAAATGAAGACACAACATACCCAAACATAAGGACACTTTGAAATCAGTACTAAGAGGAAAGTTCATAGCACTAAGTGCTCACATGAAGATACTAGAGAATAGTCACACCAGAGAATTGACATCACAGCTGAAAGCACTAGAACAAATGGAAGCCAATCACCCGAGAGGAGTAGACACCAGGAAATAATCCAACTGAGGGCAGAAATCAATAAAGTCAAAACAAAGAAAGCAATTCAAAGATTCAATGCAACAAAGAGTTGGTTCTGTGGGAAAATCACCAAGATAGACAAACCATTATCCAAACTAACCAAAAGGCAGAAAGAGAACACGCAAATGACAAAGTCAGAATGGAAAAGGAGGACATAACAATGGACACTGAGGAAATCCAGAGAATCTTCAGGACATACTTTCAAAATCTCTACTCCACAAAATTGGGAAACTTAAAGAAAAAGGACAATTTTCTGGACAGATATCACTTACCAACATTGAATCAAAAACAGATTAGCAACTTAAACAGACCTATAACCTCTAAGGAAATAGAAGCAGTCATCAGAAGTCTCCCAACCAAAAACAGACCAGGGCCAGACGGCTTCAGTGCAGAATTCTACCAGAAATACAAACAAGCGCTAATACCAACACTCCTCAAATTGTTCCACACAATAGAAGCAGAAGGTTCATTGCCAAACTCTTTTTATGAGACTTCAATAACCTGGATACTGAAGCCACACAAAGACACAACAAAGAAAGGGAACTACAGACCAATCTCGCTCATGAACATATTTGCAAAAATACTCAATAAAATACTGGCAAAACTAATCCAAGAACACATCAGGAAAATCATCCACCATGATAAAGCAGGCTTCATCACAGGGATGCAGGGTTAGTTCAACATTCGAAAATCTGCCATTGTAATCCACCATATAAACTAACTGAACAAAAAACACCACATGATCATCTCACTAGATGTTGAAAAAGCTTTGAGAAAATCCAGCATCCCTTCATGATAAAGGTCCTGGAGAGATCAGGAATAACAGGAACATATCTGAACATAATAAAAACAATATACAGTAAGCCAACAGCCAACATCAAAGTAAATGGAGAGAAACTCAAAGCCATTCCTCTAAAATCAGGAACAATAGAAGGCTGCCCACTCCCTCCATAGCTCTTCAATATTGTCCTTGAATTTCTAGCTAGAGGAATAAGACAAAAAAGGAGATCATGGGGATACAAATTGGAAAGGAAGAAGTCAAGATTTCACTGTTTGCTGATAATGTGATTGTCTACATAAGTGACCCGAAAAACTCTACCAGCGAACTCCTACAGCTGATAAACACCTTCAGCCAAGTAGCAGGATACTAGATTAACTCAAAATATCAGTAGCCCTACCAAATATGGATGGTACATGTGCTGAGAAAGAAATCAGAGAAACATCACCCTTTACAGCTTGCCACAAACAACATAAAATACCTTGGGGTAATGCTAACCAAAAAAGTGAAAGACCTGTGTCATAAGAATTTTGAGTCTTCTTCTATTCTTCTATTCTTCCCCTGACCTTGAACTGAACTGAAATCCAGTTGCAGAGAAGGAGGACTGATGAGGAAATGGGTCCAGACCAGGCTGGTGAAACCCACAGAACAGCTGACCTGAACAAGGGAGAGCTCTTGGTCCCCAGACTGATAGCTGGGATACCAGCATGGGACTAATCCTGCCCCCCTGAATGTGGTTGTCAGTGAGGAGACCTTAGAAATCTATGGGGCCTCTTGTAGTGGATCAGTACTTATCCTAACATAGGAATAGACTTTGGGAGCCCATCCCACATGGAGGGATACTCCCTGAGCCTAGGCACACGGATGAGGTCCTAGGCCCTATCCCAAATGATATCACAGACTGTGAAGGCCTCCTATGGAAGGCCTCACCCTCCATGGGAGCAGCAGGGTATGGGATAGGTAGGGTGTTAGTTGGGGGGGCAGGATGGAGGGGTGAATAGGGTCTGGGATTGACATGTAAAATAATTTTCTTTCTAATAATAAAAAGGGGGAAGGAAAAACGCCACATGGAAGAAAGTAGAAATATGGGTGAGTTAAAGCTGAAAGCACTACTAAGTAACAATCCTAAACTATCGGCCAAGCATTTATAATTAATATTAAGTTTCTATGTGGTCATTTGGTCATTTGGGTCCTGGCTGGTGGAATAGAGTTGAATGGCAGTTCCTAACAAAAGATCTGCCTGCAGAGAAAAGCAATCACATCCTACCCAGTTCTAAATCTGCACTCCATAACAACTATCAAATATTCCTAGGAGTGCAATAGTGATGTGTTTGCTTCAAGGGTAACCAACAGCAGTCTAACTGGACTTCATGTCTGCTCAATAGGAGAGAATTCATGCCTGGTACTGAAAATCAAACCAGCTATCAATCACTTTTTGGCAGCACAACAAACTTCCAGTTTTTGATGTTGTTTAGTTTTGTTTTGTTTGTTTGAATAGTTTTTCCTTTGTTTCATTGGTTGCTTGGTTGCCTTTTGGTTTTTGTTGTTGTTGTAGTTGTTGTTGTTGTTGTGTAGGGTTATTTAACCTAGCATGTAAATATTCAGATATCAAGCTCAGTCAAGTAATTTCCATAAGTAGGTTCCTCACAATTCTTCCATAACTTTCTTAGTTACCCCTGATGATATCTACATATTAGGTTAAAAACATATCTGACCCAAATGAGCTTTAATTTCTAGCCATGAATTCCATAGAATCTCTGTTGATCTGTGTAAAGTGTGCTCTTTCCCACAGCTGCCTGGGTCCCACTGCGGTTTCAGCCCCTAAATAAGCACACAAAGACTTATATTAATTAGAAAATTGCTGACCACTGGCTATAACTTCTTATTGGCTAACTCTGTCTCAATTATTAACTTATTTCTAATAATGTGTTTCCAAATGGTCTTCCCTTACTAGAGAAATGGTCCAGACCCGTTACTCCTCTGGCATCCTATATGGTGACTGACTATTCCCATGTTTCCCAGAATCCTCCACCTCTCCTAGTTCTACCTGTCCTGCTTCCCTATGGGCCAACAATGCTTTATTCATTAACCAATAAGAAAAACATATTTACAGAATGGCACGTCCCATCATCTCCTCTTTTCTGTCTAAATGAAAAGAACGGTTTCCCCTGGAGTCATGGGTTCCCATCCCACTGCTGACATTACAAATGGATGAACACATTAACATACTCGGGACTAGGACAATATAGGTTAATTTTCTTCAGGAAGAAGTCACTTACACGAGAAAACGATGACCCTCAAGTTCCAGGTCCAAGGATCAAACTTGAGCTGCTCTCCGCCACCCCACCAGAACCAAGAGAGAACAAACTTGTCCGAGACCCCAGACCAAATCCCACATACTCAAGTACTCACCTGTGACCACACCCAACTGGGCAAGGTCAGCGCCACAGGTGTGTAGTTAGATCTCTCACTACAGAACTAAATCTGCATTTCATGTTATTTGTTCCTCTGATCTGATATCTGAAATGCTCTGAAACATTTCCTTCAATCCCTTGATGCCAGGAAAAGCACATCAAACCCCAGGCCCTTGAAATGTCTCTTTCTTTTTCCAATGCTGTAGCGAGCCAAAGGAGCAATACAAGGGAGGCTGCTGTGCCAAACCTGAAATGTAGAAAGAGTCACTTCATCCCCAGTGTCTTAGTTGCTTTCCTATTGCTGTGAAGAAATGCCATGACCCAGGCAACTTATAAAAGAAAGCATTTAATTTGGGGATCCCCATTGTAAAGAATCAGAGGCCATGACTACCGGGGTGCAGATCACGGTGGCAGCCAGATTTGGCACTGGAGCAGGAGATGAGAGCTCACATGTGACTCAATAGCAGGAGGCAGAGAGAAAGAGAGATAACTGGGGAATGGTATGGGAAATCTCAAAGCATAGGGAAACACAAAAGCCCCTGAACAAAAAAAAATCAGGTGTAAAAGAAATAATTCTGGAAGTAGAACCTTACCTGACTTCAAATCATACTACAGAACCATAGGGACAAAGGCACACATGACAACAGAATAGACAGACACCATCACCTGATTCGTACTGACCCAAAATGCACATTGGGGAAAAACACCCTCTGACAAATGGTTAGATGAAGGCTGAAAATCAACGAGTAGAAGATAAAGCTGTGTCCTCATCTGTCCCGCTACACAAAAGGCATCTCCAGGTAGATTCTAAATCGCGATACTGGACCCCACATTCTAAAACATTAAAGGAAAACACTTCAAGATGTAGACACAGGAAATTCTTTATGAATAGAACTCCAGATCTTTGAGAATCGATGCCAGTAGCTGAAAAAATGTGTCTCATATAATTAATATGTTTCTTTACAGCAAAGGAAAGTTAATCCAGTGAAGAGCTAGATCCCTGAATGGGACAAAATTTGCTCCCTTATACAGCTGACAGAAGATCAAACAACACCAATCAATGAATTGGCTACTTAAATGCGCAGACAGAACTCAAAATACAAAATTGAAAAGCTCAAAGAATGGCTGGAGTGATGGCTCAGATGTTAAGAGCAGTGACTGTTCTTCCAGAGATCCTGAGTTCAATTCCCAGCCACCACAGAGTGGCTCAAAACAATCTAAAATGAGATATAGTGCCCTCTTATGGGGTACAGGCAGAACACTGTACATATAGTAAATAAATAAAGAAATATTTTTTTAAAAAAGGAAAAAACTAAAGAATGATCAGAATCATATTCCCAACTATACAGTGTCAGCTGGAAGGCATATCTGATACATGTATTGAGTTGTATTTTGACCCTATAACAATAAGTTGCTAAATGAATTCATATGCTATGACAGAAGGCCAAATAGTACTAGAAATGTAATAATGAAAAATAAATGCCTGATATCCTTTGTTTCATGCTTGGCCTGGTGCTGGATTTGGATGTCTGCAAATGCTTCCATCAGCTACTGGATGAAGGTTCTTTGATGACAATTAGGGAAGTCAACAGTCTCATCACACCCAAGGCCAGTTCAGGAACCCTCTTCACTATTGTTAGGGGTCTTATCTGGAGCCATCTTGTGGAAGATTCCTGGGAATTTCCTTAGCATCGGGTTTCCCTAAGCCAGTAATGGCTTCTTCTATAGAGTTCCTTGCTCAACCTTGATGGGGGATGGGGGTCCTGCCTCAACTGATTGTAACAGGCTTTGTTGACTCCCCATGGGAGATCTTACCCTTTCTGAAGAGTGGATGGGATGGGTTGTAGGAGGAGGGCGGTGAAGAAGGGAGGTAGTGGAAACTGGTTGGTGTGTTAGATGTATAAAAAACAAAAATAAAAATAAAAGACTGTCTTTGGATAAAGAAAGAAGTAAAAAGAACCAGTATAATTGCTTGTTACTTTTTTAATGAGGTAATAAATCTAGAAGTAAGTAGCAAGAGAATTAGCACAAAGATTTGAAGGTTAAACAATACATCTTGAAAGAGCAATGGGTCACTGGAGAAATCAACAGGGAAATGAAGAAGTTCCTCCCATCAGCTGATAATGGCTGTGATACTTTCCACATGTGCCTGAAAAGTTTTAATGATTTCCCAGATTGTAAAGTTTGCAACCCGACATACTTCAACTTGGGAAAAGCTTATCTTCAGACAGAGACAGAACTCTTGTTTAGTTGACTTAGTCAATCACCATGAGAGTCACACTGTATCTGGGAACTGAAGTTTTCCTTGGAGTGCAGCAAAATGTGCACAGTCAACAAGGCCACTGGCGCCATGGGTGACAAGCTGGTTCATGTCCACTGGGAAGAACAGCCCTCTTAACCTGTCCCTTATATAGTCATGGCTCCTGCTAGGCAGCCTTTTCAAGATGCTTTGCACCTGTGATGCTGCTTCCTGCCCAGGTTGGGATTCACACCGCCCTGAGCAAGGATCCCAGCCCTCCACGCTCAGAGTCACAGGTGGGTGTCTTCCTCTCTTTTCCATTTCTCTGCCATCCATTATTCTTTGGATTTGTGTTCAATCGTTCAGATTTATTTTCCCTAATTTTTAGTCAATTTAGTATATCTCCTTTCTTATATTTTTGTTCAATACAATACATCTCCTGATTTTCATAAATTGTTTTCTAAAATTTATTCATTTTTAATTTTTATTCATGTATTTTGTTCTATGGTGGTTGCCCTGCAAGTATGTCTGTGCACCACATGGTTCAAAGCCCCAACAAAAGACACCAGATTCCTTGGGACTGGTGTTACAGACAATTACAAGTCTCTGTGTGGTGTGAGGAATCTTAGCAGCCTCCCTGGAAGACCAACCATTTCTCTCAGCCACTGATTCCTCTCAAGCCCCCATTTTTTCTTCTGTTAACACTGTTTCATCTGATCTAGACATGATTCAATCTCATGAGAATATAGCCCATGTATGACTATTTAAAATTCTTAAATCTTTGGAGGCATCTAATTTTGCAGATTCCTCTTAAAGCCCCATATTGGCTTAGGTTGTCATAATACAACCTTTTAACAAGCTTCTGCAGTTTGCCAGATGCTGTAAACAACATTTCACCCAAGTGCTTTGTCTTTCTTCCTGAACCACAGCAAAGTCTCACAGAGGAGTGTCAGCATATTCTCTACAAGGTGGTGGCCTTGGCTTTATTTTTCCTAAATATGGATTGACTGCAGAATTCTACCAGAAATTCAAAGGAGAGACAGTACCAGAATTTTCCCTTTCTTTTGTGTGAGGTATGCATGTATGTGACGTGTGATCACATGTTCCTGTGTGTGCACAGGATAGACACTGACATCATGTGTCTTCCTCTACCTCCTCCTAATTTTTTGAGACAGAATCTCTCACTCAACCTGGAGTGCATCAGTTGGCTACATCAGCTGCTCAATGGGCTTCAAGGTTCTATCTGTCACCAAACAATCTAGTCCACCACACTCAACCTTGACATTGACACTCACTTTCCAATGCATAGAATTCTCACACAGCCTCATTGTATTACTTTGTAACACAATATTATGGACACAGAATTCTGTCTAAAAGCAAACCAGACCATTACTGTTGATACTTTCTTTAATGTTGGTTATAAGGTCACATTTGCAACTAAATTCATCTCTGCCTTATGGCGATTGACATCTTCTTTATGGAAACTGTGTGCTGTTTTGTTACACTGACCCTATCAGGTCACTACCTTAATTTTTTAAAAATGTTTTTTTTTAATGCAATGGACTTCATTTTTACTTTATGCCCATTGGTGTTTGGCCTGCACTCATGTCTGTGTGAATGTCAGATCCCCTGCAAATGGAGTTACAGACAATTGTTAGGTGCTTTAAGAGTGCTGGGAATTGAACCTGGCTTCTCTGTAAAGGAAGAGCAGCCTGTGCTCTTAACTGCTGAGCCATCTCTCCAACACTCCAGCTCAATTTTTATATCCCATTTCCTCTTTTATCTGTTATCTTCATAAAATGCAAGAAGGCATTTTTAAGATTTCCCATCAAGGTGGGCATGCTGACACACACCTTCATTTCCAGCACTTGGAAAACAGAGGCAGGGAAATCTCTGGGAGGTCAAGGCCAGCCTGGTCTACAGGATGAGTTCCAGGTCAGTCAGGTCTACACAGAGAAACCCTGTCTCAAGAAAGAAAAAGTTTCAATCATATTGCTTGTGATTGTTTGGTCTGCTAAAATTTTCTAAGCTTGATTATGTGTAAATGATATTACCAGCATTTTTATTCTCAAATTTAAGTTTTATGTTGCTGCTGAAGGTGAGTTGTTTGGAGGTAGTAATTGTGTTCCATTAACATTTCTTATGTGAAGTATACCTTATTTAAGGTGAAAATTGTCAGTTAGTTAGTTTGAAATTTTCTTCCATTTCTTTAAATTTTGCATATTTCTTTTTCATATTTCTTTATTAGAGTTGCATCTCACATATAGTGAACACAATGCTGTATAAACTAATTTTTCTGGTGTTCACTGTGACACTCCAGCTGTGGCCTGATCTTCACTTGCACAGGGACTTTTTAGCTCTCCATTGTTCTTGACATATTTGCACTGCTGTAAAAGGGTGAATCTTTTAGCACTCAGCCAGGATGGGGAATTTTTTTCATCCTTTGTCCAACATGCCAGCATGCTGACAGATGCCTTCAAAGAAAAGAGGAACATTTGCAAGTATGCTCTCAGTAAAATTCAAATAACAACTTCTTAATAATATGTGTCATCTGTATTTTGTGGACTGTGAATATGATTGAAATTATCACTGTAATTTTTGATTACTTACGTATATTTATATAACTCTAGAGCTCAATTCTATGTTTTCTTACTGCATTGTTGAGGTTTAAATTTTATTATAACCTTCATTAATTTCTGAGGATTTAACACATGTATACAATTAAGTATAATAATATTTATTTGGAATTAACGTAGTTTTACATAAGGCTCCAGGATTGTTTTTTATGTTTCTTCATTGGTATTCAAATTTCATTTCCTTTATTTTTTACTCCAGTTGATCAATGAGTTTTATTGGGGTTACTTACAGGAGTATGGGTGAGGGGTTTCTTCTAGAAGCAGAATTAACTCCAAAAAGCAGCACCACAGAAGCCCACACAACATGGGAACCTGGAGCATACCAAATTTGATTTTCTTGTGTGTGTGTGTGTGTGTGTGTGTGTGTGTGTGTGTGTGTGTGTGTGTGTTTAGTTTTTGTTTTGTGTTCTTTCAAAGCATGGTTTCTCTGTGTTACCCTGGCTGTCCTGAAGTAGCTAAGTAGAACAGGGTGGCCTGAAACTCACTGAGATCCACCTGCCTCTGCCTCCTGGGATCAAAGGCTTTCATCCCCACAGCCCGGAAAAATTCTTTTTCTTGAATGTCAAAACTAGTGCATGCTAATCGTTGGTGATACCATTTTCCATTTAGGATCTTCCTGTGCAAGTCATAGTGTGAGTCTGTTTCATCTTGGTTCAAATGACAGTCTGACATTTTAACCCAGTCCTCTTATTCTTTGCAGGAGAAAATACTAATAACACGGTTAGTGGAGAGGATTTTCAGGAACACGGGGAGACACAAAACAATGAAAAGTTAGGGCGTTTAAGGAGAGATACATAGCAGAGAGAAAGATGTGGAAAAAACAAATTTCAGGAAGATAGTGAGGACGATGACAAGCAATACAGACTAATATTTGGGAATTTGTGAGTGATCCAGGAGAAAACGTGTTTCTGCAAACGCCATAAGGCCCAGGAGAGATGAGAGGTGTTTTCTAAGCTTAAGAATGGTGGGTGCTGTTTAACTATATAAGAAATAACAACAGTAACAATGACAAACCTTGAAACTAACTGAATCCCTGAGATGAGAAATAACTGGGATTATGGAAGAACAATATCCTAGGTGTTAAAAGTCTTTAAGTAATTTCAAAGTTGGTCCCTCATACTAGAATAATTGACTATAGAAGGGGCTTGCGACAAGACAGAGATTTGTGTGCCTGGAGAAAATTCAGAAATTTATGGGGACTGGTTGGATGGTTCATCTGTTGAGTCCAACAAATCCCTAACACAAAGTAGCCAGGAAATATGGGACACCATGAAAAGTCCAAACCTAAGAATAAATGGCATAGAAGATGGTAGAGAATCTAAAATCAAAGGTACAGAAAATATATTGAACAAAATATAGAACGAAAGAATCTTCTGATGGCAATTTAATGCAGATATTGTAATCACAACACAAATAAATCTTTGTTACAATGGGTTTATCAATCAGAATCTACATGACTGATTTGATTATCAATTGTTACAGAAAACACAGTTTTGTGAAAATGTGCTCACTTATGTGGGTTTGTAGTCTCACCCTGGCCTTTGCTTTCCACATATCAGCAGCTCAACTCTAAGCTGTTAGCAAAAGAGACAAAAGGAAATGAAATCCCTCAGAACAGCACCTGGGAGGCAGTGGCAGGCAGATCTCTGTGAGTTCCAGGCCAACCTAGTCTCCAGCATGAGTACCCGAATAGGCTCCAAAACTACACAGAGAAACCCTGACTCAAAAATACCAAAAAAAAAAGAAAGAAAGAAAGAAAGAAAGAAAGAAAGAAAGAAAGAAAGAAAGAAAGAAAGAAAAAAGAAAAAGAACTTCGGGGCTGGAGTGATGGCTCAGAGGTTAAAAGCACCGACTGCTCTTCCAGAGGTCCTGAGTTCAATTACCAGAAACCACATGATGGCTCACAACCATCTGTAATGAGACCTGGTGCCCTCTTCTTGTTTGCAGATATACATGGAAGCAGAATGTTGTATACATAATACATAAATAAAAACTTAAAATTATATTAAAAAAAGGAATCCCTCAGAACATTGCTGGTTAACCTATAGAGTGAAATGCAAGACAAAGCATCCCACATGGAAAGTCCAAGCATTCTGTCATCACAAAGCTGACAGAAACACGTGTGTATCTAAACCACAGAGATTCAAGTACACACACTACCATCTATGTTTTAGAAACAAATGTTGCTACAAACATGATTATATTGATACCTGGGTTAAAGGAAAACATATCAACTGATGGATGAAAATATCTGTGAATAGGAGGGATGGTTCAACTGTGAAAGACCTTTGGTTGCTCTTCCAGAGTGCCAGGGTTTGATTCTCAAGCATGAATATAGTTCACAGTCAAAGCACTCATACTCATAAAACAAATAACTTTTATTAAAAGCCTTATGACATGTAAATTTGTCTTTCACATAGGTCAGCATATCCTCTGCCTGACATGAATTCAGGGTGTTTGGGTGGATGTGACCTGCATTACAACAATTTATTCTACCCTCTACGATAGTCAGGAATACCTGGAATGCAGTTGCTTAGATGTCAACTTTGAACCTAACATTGAAAGGAGTTGGACATTTCTTCAGGCGGTGATGGCACACATCTCTAATGCCAGCACCTAGGAGGTAGAGGTAGGTGGATCTCTGTGAAGTCGAGACCAACCTGGTCTACAGAGCAAGTTCCAGAACAACCAGTGATTCACAAAGAAGCCCTGTCCAAAACAACAAAAAAGAATAGAAAGGATTTGGACATTTCTCACTTACCATTTCTCCTCCTGAGCTGTCAATCATTATATTTTCCCACTAATCTCATAGGAAATACAGTTTTATAATACAGTCCTTTTTTCCATCATTCTCGGCCTAACAAACCTGACACACCATATCATGCTTCCAAGTAATACCATCTTGGGGGTCTGTCTCATAACTCAGTTATGTGTTGGTGTCACAGGGAACTCGTTACTGTTTATTTTGTACATATATACTTTCTTCTTTAAGCCTCATTTTAAGAAGTTGATTGATTCCATTTTCATGCACCTGACAATAGTTAATGTGCTGATGATCATATTCATGTTGATATCCCATATCATGTCATTCTTTGGAGTAACCAAATTTCTGGATGATGCTGGCTGTAGGGCAGTGTTATTTATATTCAGATTCTCCCGGGGTATGTCCATCAGTACCACCTCTATTCTGAGCACATTTCAAGTCATCACCATCACTCCCAGTAATTCTAGGTGGGCGTGGCTTAAGCCTAAACTCTCCAAGTTGACTTTGTCATCCTTACTTTGCTCCTGGCTCATTAACCTGCTCATCTATACATATATGATTCCATTGGTAATAGCCAAAACCAATTCTACTCACTTTGGCAATGGATATGTAAATCCTTATTGTCAAAACAAGCGCTTTGGGGACCAAAATTCAGGGTCATTTTTGATTATCATTCTCATTTATGATTTCTTCTACGTGGCCATCATGATGTGGACCAGCCTTTACATGGTAACTGTCCTCTACAGACACCGCAAGAGAGTCCAGCATCTCCACAGCACAAGCCTGTCCAGCCAGCCATCTCCTGAACGCAAAGCCACTCACAACATCTTGTTGCTGGTAACCTGTTTTGTGTTCTTTTATTGGTTGAACAATTTCATCACCCTTTCTGGTTTTTATGTACAAGCAAAAATTCCAAACTGGGAGGGAATTAATGCCATTTTGGGAACATGCTACGCAACCATCTGCCCTTTTTTGCTGATGAAGAATAATAAACTTGTTTTGCATTTCACTTCTTCCCTTTCTGAAAGGAGGATGGCCTGTTTTCAAAGTACACTCCGTGGCTGAGCTGAAACCCGCACATTCTCATCATTGGAAAATTGTCTTGATGATTTCCATGGGATAAAGTATTTGAATGTAGAACTTGAATACCTGATATGGACTTAGTTATCCTTCAAACATTCTGTAATCCATTAAAATTCATGCAGTTAACACTTTTCTTGAATACAACTCTGAGTACATAATTTTAATAAATATAACATTTACTACCAATTCAATTTATGACATTTTGGACAAAGGAATATATTGTAAGTATTTTCAACAATATTTTACTTCTTGATTTTTCTCTATTAAAACACTTCTAATTGTAAACCATTGGGAAAATGTTTTCCAATCAAATGGGCCGAAGGAACAAGCTGTTGTAGAAATCCCAATATCTGAGTTATTTTTGTATCATGCTACTTCCAATGGCTGATGGAAGCAGAAGCAGACACCCACAGATATGCACTGAACTGAACTCTTTAACCTATTTGCAGAGGGTGAGGGATGAAGATCAAAGGGTCAGTACCCAGACTGGTGAAACCCACAGAACAGCTGGCCTGAACAAGGTTGGGGCACATGGACCCCAGACTGCTGTCTGGGAGACCAGCACAGGACAGATCCAGACCCCTGAACATGGATGTCAATTAGGAGGCCTCTGCCCTCTAGGAGTCCCCTGGTAGTGGATTAGTATTTTTCCCTGGTGTTAGAAGGGACTATGAGAATCCATCGCAAGTTTAGGGATGCACTCTTGGCCTGGACACGTGTGGGAGGGCCTAGGCCCGGTCCAGGACGATGGGGTGGACTTTAGGGAGCCCCTGTTGAGGGTCCTATGCAGCCTGGGGAGTGGAGGGTGGATGGGATGGGGAATAGTTCGGGGGGTAGGGAACGAAGGGATGTGTGGGAGAGTACGGAAAGGGAGAAGTGATTAACATGTGAAACAAGCTTGTTCCTAATTTGAACTAATGAAAAAAATTACTAAAAAAAAAGAATATTAGCAGCAGCCAAGGAAAATGGCCAATTAACATATGAAGGCAACCCTATCAGAATTACTCAGGACTTTTCCATGGAAACTCTGAGGCCAGAAGGACTGGATAGATACACTACCGACTCTAAGAGAATACAGATGCCAGCCCAGACCACTAAACCCAATCTCCAAAACTTATATGCATACATGAACACATACATATTACACATTACATTTACTTGTAACAGCTGAGTCCAGTTGGTGTTGCTTGTGTGTCTCCGTTTTTTTAAGGCTGACAGGATGGCACTGGAGAAACTGTCGGTGACTTTACCCCTCAAAAAGGCTGATTCTTCTTCTCTCAGCAGCCATTATCTATACATAACGATATATAGCTACATTTATTTTTACACAGATGTAGATAGATCTATACCTGTATATAGATAGAGATATCTGTTTCTTTAAATCTTCGTCTAGCAGTGAGGCCTCGTCAGATTTCCAACATATCTTACCAACATTTCAACTGGTGTTGTCATTATGCAGCTCTTGTGTAGAAAACCATATTGTTGATAATTCATGGGTACAGCTTCCCTGTCATACCTTGAGGTTGCCTCCTCATATTCGGGTTCTTAAGATCTCTTCCATGGTGTTCTCTAAGACTTAGGTGTAGGGGTTGTGTTGCAGATGTACTAATTGAGACTGGGCATCCCCAGGCCACTAACTCCCTGCATTTTGAAAAGTTGTGGATCTTCACAGTGGTCTTGCTGCACAAAAGTCTTCTTTGATGAGGGGTGAGAGCTTTACTGTGGATGTAAACATATGTGTTTAGAATACATTAGAAACCATATAATTTTCAAAACAACAGTAGTATCCAAAAGTGAATTGCTGCTCTGGAAAGATGAAATGACAGTGACTTAAGAAATATTTTTAAATGTGTGCATCATCTTCAGAGAAATGCCAATTAAAATTACTTTGAGATTTATCTTACTAAGAACAAGAAAACAACTATCAACACAGGCTGGCAACGATTCAGGGACAGGGGAGCCCTTATTCGCTGTGGATAGAGTTACAAACTGGAGCAGCCATTATGGAAATCAGTGTGGTGAAGTCTCATAAGCTAACAATAGCTCTACCACATGACCCAGCTAGGCCATTCCCTGGTATATACCCAAAGACTCAATACTCAGTATCCTACTAAAGAGATACTTGCTCAACCATATGAACTGTGGCTATATTCAAAAGAGG
Source organism: Cricetulus griseus (assembly GCF_003668045.3). Classification (NCBI taxonomy): domain Eukaryota; kingdom Metazoa; phylum Chordata; class Mammalia; order Rodentia; family Cricetidae; genus Cricetulus; species Cricetulus griseus. Next base: position 25,768,659 of record NC_048602.1, on the reverse strand, counting down.
TGGAAAACAGAACCAACCTATATGTCCTTCAAATGATGACTGGATAATGAAAATGTTGTACATACACAATAGAATTATAGTCATCTTTTTAAAAAAAGAAAATATCAAATTTTCAAGTGAGTAGAACATGAAAATACTATTGAGTGAGTTAATCCAGACTCAGTAAACAAACTGCAAAAAATCAGGGTTAAAAAATAATTCTAGAGGAATGACCATACATTCATACCTGACTCCAAATCATACATTACAACCACAGGGACAAAAGCACACAGCTCAACAGAATAGACAGAAACAATCAGCCAATTCATAAAAATGCCAAAAAATGCACAAGGGAGAAAAAATAACTCTGACAAATGGTTAAATGAAGGCTGAAAATCTATGAGTAGAAGATAAAGCTGCATCCTTGTCACTCACGCTAAGTCATCTCCTGTTAGAGTCTACATTTTTATACAGGGACCCACATTCTGAGAACATTAGTTCAAAAATAAGGCAAGATGTAGACAAGGGAAATACTTTCTGAATAGGACTCCAGTCCATCGACAATGAATGTCAGTAGCTGACAAATGCAATCTCACATAATTAAAATGCTTCTTTACAGCAAAAGAAAGTAAATCCAGTGAAGAGCTAGATCCCAGAATGAGACAAAATTTGCTACCTTATACAGCTGACAGAGGATCAACAACACTGACCAACGAATTGGCTGCTGAAATGTGCAGACAGAACTCAAAATGCAAAGTAGAAAATGCTCAATGAGGGGCTGCACAGATGGCTCAGAGGTTAAGAGCTTTGACTGCTATTGCTAAAGGTCCCGATTTCAATCCCAGCAAGCACATTGTGGCTCAAATAATATCAAATACCATCTATAATGAGATTTGGTGCCCTCTTCTGGTGTGCAGGAAGAAATATATGTATAGTAATTAATAAATCTTTTTCTAAAAAAAGGATTAAATTGAAGAGTGGGCTCAGATTCCTATTGCCTGCTGTGTAGGGCTCAGCTGGTAGGCATATCTGATACATATATTGAGTTGGATTTTCACACTATAACAGTATGTTGCCATACTAACTCATATGCAATGACAGAAGGTCAAATAGTACCAGAAATGTTATAATGAACAATAAAAGCCTGATATCCTTTGTTTCATGCTTGGCCTGGTACTTGGATTTGAATCTCTGCATCGGCTTCCATCAGCTACTGGATGAAGGTTCCTTGATGAAAATTAGGGTCACAATCTGATTATAGGGGAAGCCAATTCAAGCGGACTCTCCACAATTGTTGGGGGTCTTAGCTGGGGTCATCCTTGTGGTGGATTCTTGGGAATTTACTCAGCATCAGGTTTTCCTATGCCATTAATGTCTTTCTCTACAGAGATCCTTATACAACCTTGATGGGGGTATGGGGATCCTGCCTCAACTGAATGGACCAGGCTTTGTTGACTCCCCATGAGAGGCCTTACCCAGACTGAGGAGTGGATGGGATGGGTTGGGGGAGGGGGAGGGGAGGTAGGGAGGGAGGGGAAACTTTGGTTGGTACATTGAGTATCAAAGCCAAAAGTAAAAACTGAAAAAGAAATCCTGTCTTGGGAAAAAGGAAGAAAGAAACAAAGAGAAAAAAGTACCATATAAGTGATTGTAATATAACAGATAATGTAATAAAACTGGAACTAAGTAGCAAGAGAAATTGCTCAAAGATTTGAAGGTTGAACAACATATCTTGAAAGAGCAATGGGTCACTGGAGAAATCATAGGGAAATGAAGAAGTTCCTGCCATCAGCTGATAATGGCTGTGATACTTTCCACATCTGCCTGAAAACTTTTAATGATCTCCCAAATTGAAAAGTTTGCTTCCTGACATACTTCAACTTGGGAAATGCTTATCTTCAGACAGAGACAGAACTCTTGTTTAGTTGACTTGGTCAATCACCATGAGAGTCACACTGTATCTGGGAACTGAAGTTTTCCTTGGAGTGCAGCAAAATGTGCACAGTCAACAAGGCCACTGGCGCCATGGGTGACAAGCTGGTTCATGTCCACTGGGAAGAACAGCCCTCTTAACCTGTCCCTTATATAGTCGTGGCTCCTTCTAGGCAGCCTTTTCAAGATGCTTTGCACCTGTGATGCTTCCTGCCCGTGTTGGGAATCACACCACCCTGAGCAAGGATCCCAGCCCTCCAAGCTCAGAGTCACAGGTGGGTGTATTTCTCTATTTTCCACTGCTCTGCCATCCATTATTCTTTGGATTTTTGTTCCATTTTCAGATTTATTTTCCCTAATTTTTAGTCAATTTAGTATATATCCTTTCCTATATTTTTGTTCAATTCAATACATCTCCTGATTTTCATAAATTGCTTTATAAAATTTATTCAATTTTAATTTTTATTCATGTATTCTCTTTTATGGTGGTTGGCCTGCAAGTATGTCTTTGAACCAATCACCACATGGTTCAAAGCCCTTGCAAAAGACACCAGATTTCTTAGGACTGGTGTTACAATTATGAGTCGCTGTGTGGTGTGAGGAAACTAACCCAGGCTCCCTGGAAGACCAGCCAGTTCTCTCATCCACTGAGTCCTCTCAAGCCCCCATATTATCTTCTATTAACACTGTTGCATCTGATCTAGTCATGATTCAATCTCATGTGAATATATCCCATCTATGACTTTTTAAAATTCTTAAATCTTTGGAGGCATCTAATATCTTACAGAATTTTGCACATTCCTCTTAATGGCCCATATTGGCTTAGGTAGTCATAGTACAACCTTTTAACAAGCATCTGCAGTTTGCCAGATGCTGTGTACAACATTTCATCCAAGTGCTTTGTCTTTCCTGGACCACAGAAAAGTCTCACAGAGGAGTGTCAGGATATGCTCTGCAAGGTGGTGGTCTTGGCTTTATTTTTCCTTATATGGATTCACTGTAGAATATTACCAGAAATTCAGAGGAGAGATAGTACCAGAAATTTCCCTTTCTTTTCTGTGAGGTATGCATGTATGTGACCATGTGATCCCATGTTCATGTGTGTGCACAGGATAGACCCTGACATCATGTGTCTTCCTCTACCTCCTCCTAATTTTTTGAGACAGGATCTCTCACTCAACCTGGAGTGCATCAATTGCTTACATCAGCTGTTCAATGGGATCTTCCTGTGCAAGTCGTAGTGTGAGTCTGTTTCATCTGGGTTCAAATGACAGTCTGACATTTTAACCCAGTCTTCTTATTCTTTGCAGGAGAAAATACTAATAACACGGTTAGTGGAGGGGATTTTCAGGACCATGGGTGTCACAAAACCATGAAAAGTTAGGGCGTTTGAGGACAGATATATAGCAGAGAGAAAGATTAGGAAAAAACAAATTTCAGGAAGATGGTGAGGAGGATGACAACCAATACAGAATAAAATTTGGGAATTTGTGAGTGATCCAGGAGAAAACATGGTTCTGCAAAAGCCATAAGGCTCAGGAGAGATGAGAGGTGTTTTCTAAGCTTAAGGATGGTGGGTGCTGTTTAACTATATAAGAGATAACAATGGCTAAAAATGACAAGCCTTGAAACTAACTGAATCCCTGACATGAGAAATAACTGGGATTATGGAAGAACAATAACCTAGGTGTTAAAATTCTTTAAGTAATTTCAAAGTTGGTCCCTCATACCAGAATAATTGACTAGATTAAGGCCTTTGAAAAGACAGAGATTTGTGTGACTGGAGAAAATTCAAAAATTTATGGGGACTGGTTGGATGGTTCATCTGTTTAGTCCAACAAATCCCTAACACAAAGTAGCCAGGAAATATGGGACACCATGAAAAGTCCAAACCTAAGAATAAATGGCATAGAAGAAGGTAAAGAATCCAAAAACAAAGGTACAGAAAATATATTGAACAAAATATAGAATGAAAGAATCTTCTCATGGCAATAGAATGCAGATATTGTAATAACAATTCAAATAAATCTTTGTTACAGTGGGTTTATCAATCAGAATCTACCTGACTGATTTAATCATCAATTGTTACAGAAAACACAGTTTTGTGAAGATGTACTCCCTTATGTGGGTTTGTAGTCTCACCCTGGCCTTTGCTTTCCACATATCAGCAGCACAACTCTAAGCTGTTAGCAAAAGAGACAAAAGGAAATGAAATCCCTCAGAACAGCACCTGGGAGGCAGAGGCAGGCAGATCTATGTGAGTTCGAGTCCAACCTGGTCTCCAGAATGAGTACCAGAATAGCCTCCAAAGCTACACAGAGAAACCCTGACTCGAAAAACCAAAAAAAGGAAAGAAAGAAAGAAAAAAGAAAAAGAACTTCGGGGCTAGAGAGATGGCTCAGATGTTAAAAGCACCGACTGCTCTTCCAGAGGTCCTGAGTTCAGTTCCTAGAAACCACATGGTGGCTTACAGCCATCCGTATGAGATCTGTGCCCTCTTCTGGTGTGCAGATAGACATGGAAGTGGAATATTGTATACATAATACATAAATAAAATCTTAAAAATATATTTAAAAAAAAGAAATCCCTGAGAACACTGCTGGTTAACCTATAGGGTGAAATGCAAGACAAAGCATCCCACATGGAAAGTACAAGTATTCAGTCATCCCAAAGCTGACAGTAGCACGTGTAATCTAAACCACTGGTGTTCAAGTACACACACTACCATCTATGTTTTAGAAACAAATGTTGCTACAACATAATTACATTGACATCAGGGTTAAAGGAAAACATATCAACCGATGGATGAAAATATCTGTGGAATGGAGGGATGTTTCAACTATGAAAGACCTTTGGCTGCTCTTCCAGAGTGCCAGGGTTTGATTCTCAAGCACAAATATAGTACATAGACATACAGTCAAAGCACTCATACACACAAAATAAAAAAACTTTTATTAAAAGCCTTATGACATGTGAATTTGGCTTTCACATAGGTCAGCATATCCTCTGCCTGACATGAATTCAGGGTGTATGGGTGGATGTGACCTGCTTTCCAACACTTTATTCTACCCTCTATGATGGTCAAGAATACCTGGAATGCTAAGATGTCATCCCTGAAGCTAACATTGAAAGGAGTTGGACATTTCTTCAGGCAGTGATGGCACACACCTCTAATGCCAGCACCACCTAAGAGGCAGAGATAGGTGGATCTCTGTGGATTAGAGACCACCTGGTTTACAGAGCAAGTTCCAGAACAGCAAGTGATTCACAAAGGAGCCCTGTCAAAAAGAACAACAAACAAAGAAAGGATTTGGACATTTCTCACTTACCAGTTCTGCTCCTGAACTGTCAACCATTATATTTTCCCACAAATGTCATTTGAAAAATAGTATTATAATACAGTCCTTTTATCCCTTACTCCTGGCCTAACAAACCTGACTCACCATATCATGCTTCCAAGTAATACCATCTTGGGGGTCTGTCTGATATCTCAGTTATGTGTTGGTATCACAGGGAACTCATTACTGTTTATTTTATTCATATATACTTTCTTCTTTAAGCCTCATTTTAAGAAGTTGATTGATTCTGTTTCCATGCATCTGACAATAGTTAATGTGCTGATGGTCATATTCACGTTGATATCACATATCATGTCGTCCTTTGGAGTACACAAATTTCTGGATGATGCTGGCTGTAGGGCAGTGTTATTTATATCCAGAGTCACTCGGGGTATGTCCATCAGTACCACCTCTATTCTGAGCACATTTCAAGTCATCACCATCACTCCCAGTAATTCTAGGTGGGCATGGCTTAAACCTAAACTCTCCAAGTTGACTTTGTCATCCTTACTTTGCTCCTGGCTCATTAACCTGCTCATCTATACATATATGGTTCATATGGTAATAGCCAAAACTAATTCTACTCACTTTGGCCATGGATATGTGGACCCTTACTGTCAAAACAAGCACTTTGGGAAACAAAATTTTGGGTCATTTTTTTGTATCATATTCACTCATGATCTCTTTTATGTGGCCATCATGATGTGGACCAGCCTGTACATGGTAACTGTCCTCTACAGACACCTCAAGAGAGTCCAGCATCTCCACAGCACAAGCCCCTCCAACCAGCCGTCTCCTGAACGCAGAGCCACTCACAACATCTTGTTGCTGGTAATCTGTTTTGTGTTCTTTTATTGGTTGAACAATTTCATCACCCTTTCTGGTTTTTATGTACAAGCAAAAAATCCAAACTTGGACAAAATTAATGCAATTTTCACAGCATGCTACCCAACCATCTGCCCCTTTTTACTAATGAAGAACAATAAACTTGTTTTGCAATTCACTTCTTTTCTGAAAAGAGGATGACCTGCTTTCCGAGTGCTCTTCATGGCTGAGCTGACACCCACGCGTTCTCATCATTGGAAAACTTTCTTAAATATTTCCATTGGATAAAGAATTTGAATGTGGACCTTGAATAACTGATAATGACTTGGTTGTAGTTCAGACATTCTGTAATCCATTGAAATTCATATACTTAACATTTTTCTGGAATACAAATCTGTGTACATAATATTAATAATTTTAACCTTTGTTATCCACTCAAATTATGACACTTTGCCCAAGTGAATATATTTTAAGTATTTTGAACAATCTTCTACTTCCCCATTTTTCTCTATTAAAGTAATTCTAATCAAAAAATTTAAATGCCTATTGGAGCTTGTGTTATGATTTTTGGGGGGAGTGTTTGTCCTAAGGAATGTCTTTTAACCATTGAACAAATAACATATCCTACATTAGGTATTACCGACCTCAAATACTACTATAGGGGAGACTCTTTTGTTGTATAACTGACAGGAATTTAAGGGATGTCCTTGTACCATAGCTGTCCTTGAGACAGTCATATTTTTATTATTTTAGTATGTTTTAATTATTTCCTTTATTGAAATTATGACATTAATACACCATTTCCCCCTTAGGGTTCTACCCTAAAATCCTTCTGTTTATAACTCTCCTTTTTCTCTGTGAAATTCATGTCGCCTTTTTTCATTAATTGTTCGTGTGTGTGTGTGTGTGTGTGTGTGTGTGTGTGTGTGTGTGTTTGTGTGTGTGTGTATTTGCATGTGTGTGTGTGTGTGTGTGTGTATAGGTGAGTGTGTGTTTGTGTTCCTATCCCTAAATTCATAAACACTTCCTGATTGGTGTGCATAATGTTACTCCTATGTATGTATTGAGGGTTGACCATTTGATACTGAACAAGCAATTGGTTGCCCTTTCCTGGGGATGACTATCTCTCCCACTCTTGACATTCCTTAGTTGCCTATAGTTCTTTGTGTAGGGCTGAGGTTTGCTAAGTGAGTCATCAACCTGCATCTAGGAAATTTCTCTTTGCACCTTTAGATACCATTGCAGAAAATCACAACCCATCAAAATGCAGAGTAGTGAATCCCAGTCCCCACTTCTGCACCTTAGTCTCAGGGAACATTGATGAAAGGGGGACAAAAGGATTTTAAAAGCCAGCGGATGAGGGAATCCACTGTGGGATTGTGTCACCTGGTAGTATCAGAAGTTGCACCAATACAGTATCACCAACTGAATGATTTTTAATTAAAATAGAATGACATCCCTTTCTCACCTCCTTTTCCTCCCTCCAGCCCCTCCCAACTACCTTCCCTTGAAACCCTCCCTCTACTGTCCCACACACAATCTCAGGTTGACAGCCACTTTTTATTATTATTGTTACATACAAATATGTTTGCATTTGTACATGTGTATAAGCCTCGGCTTTCAGCAGCGGCTTTCCCTGGCCCCTGCTGCAGTAAAGCCACATCTTTTTCAGTGGTTGTGGCCACAAGGCCATATACTCTCTAAGATAAGCACAGCCGCTTTGTTACCTCTCTCCACTGCTGCCCCCCCCCACGACCACTGCCAAATGCCTTGGATTAACTGAACGCCTGTGCCTCCTGCTGGTCATAGATAGTTACTGCATCTGGAATAGAAATCAGGTAAAATTATGGAAGAATATTTATCATTTGCTAAAATTGGTAATATTTTTGCTTATTACGTGAATTCAATATTTGAGGAGGAGGCTAATTTGCCAATTACTGGCCTATATGCCGTAATGGCAGTTAGCCTGCTGATACAAATAATATTACTAGCCAGAGGGCTCAGGAACAGGGACAGAGATAACCTCACCACCTGCTTGCAGGAAATAACAGCTTTCCACAATGAGGCTTTGAACAACAGATTAGGTCAGACCACAATTGTCCAGCAAGTAGAACAGAAATTAGACGATAAGCTTGGCTTTGTGTCCAATACGCTAAAGACAGAGCTGTCTGTTACCCAAGATGAGATGCAGCGTATTTATGATAAGATAAACACAGAGAGATCCTCCATGTCTGAGGCCTTAGAGGCTAGGCTGTCAGAAGAACGTGATGAGCTAAAGAATATCTGTAGCCAGCTAGAAACTCAGATAGGCAATGTTATCCAGAAACTAGATGTAAAGGTGCAAAATACCCAGGATAGGGTTGAAGAATTGGACAATGCCATTCAATCAATTATTGAAGCATCCAAGGTAGCAGATCACAAATTTGAGTCTAGATTTGAATGTTTGGAAGATAATTTACAGTACAGGGCTGACAGATTACATAGGTCCATATGGTCGATTGCTGAGGACTCAAAATCAGCAAATCATGACCTCAAATCTAGACTCCAATACCTAGAAGGCAGTTTCCATGCCATCTAGATGCTGCCTAAGGATGATCGTATTAAAGACCTAGAAAAACGTGTAGAAGAGCAGTTAGAGCAATTTACAGATTCACTAACATGCTTGGAATCTTTTATGATTAAGGAAATTGAAACTTTTCATGAGGATATCATTACTAGGCTTAAAGATCATTGGGATGCCTCAGAAGCAGAATCACTCCAATCAGAGGCACCTACTCCAACCAGGTATCATGACTATTCCTCTAAGGTTGGTACTTGTACACCATTAGTCTACCCAGCTACCAAGGTAGAAAAGGCAGCTTCTAAGAAACACCCTCATGGACAGATGGCTTATGGATGGCAACCTATACAGCTGAAGGATCTTAAGAATATTAAAGAATCAATTGTCTCATATAGTCTCCATAGCCCATATGTAAAACAGCTATTACATTCATGGGCAACCTTTAACAGGGTGACACCCACAGATTGGGAACCATTGGTAGCAGCTGTACTTGACAATTCATGGCATTCCAGTGGAAGGCATTGGTGAGGGAAGGGGCAAAGCTCCTTGAGCATCAGGGCATAAAGGAAGGTTTTCAAGTCCCTCTAGATAAGATTCTTGGTGAGGGTATTTATACTGACCCACAGGCTCAGGCTGAATATGATGACGATATACTGTCCCTATGCAGGAAAGCAGCCTGGGATAAGGTTAGTGAGCCAGGAGAATGCCTAGAAGCTTATACCAGAATAGAACAGGAACCTACAGAACAGTTCCAGGACTTCTTACAAAGTTTAACTAGGGCAGTAGAATTACAGGTAACAGATCCAGAAACAAGACAATCAATTATATATACAATAGCTTATGAAAATGCAAACCCAATATGCAAAAGAATACTTTTGCCTTTAAAGATCAGATCAGCACCACTAGAAGAATGGGTTTTCTATGCAGCCAACATTGACTATAATGTACAAGACACTGGAGCTTGGGTAGGAGAAGTCATTTCAAAAGGGATGAAAAGGCAACAGGAAATTAAAAGTTCTAGAGGTGATGATGCAAGGGCTTGGGAAGGAGAAGCACCTTACAGAGGTCAACATAGGTACCAAGATGCTAGAATTTACTACTACTATAAACCAGAACCTTGTGTAGGAAGAGCCTTCCCATGGAGACCACAAAGGCGCCAGGAACTTGGATGTTTCAACTGTGGTAAAATGGGACATACTAAGAGAAATTGTAGACAAATGAATTCTAACAATGCCTCATATGGAAGACCACTGCCTTCTGGATTGTGTAGAAGATGTGGTAAGGGCAGACACAGGACCAATGAATGTAAATAGACCAGGGACATGCAAGGAAACCCATTAAGGCCAACCAATCCACAAGGAGTGAGGAGACTACCAGGAGAGGCAAGACCATCCAGAGTTGTGGACATTGAATTCCTGGCCCCCACACACCACTGGGTCACAAGAGGAGATAGAGAGACCCCACCTGCACCCACTCAAAGAAGATATGGGAAGAAGACAGAATAAGATTTCACTCAACAACAGAAAGACCAATATGACACCACCAGAATATAGGGACTCCACACCAGCAAGATCTGAAAAGCCCAACACAGAGCATGAAGAAGAGATGGACCTCAAAAATTATCTCAAAAGATGATAGAGACCTTTAAAGAGGAAACAAGAAAATTCCTTAAGGAAATACAAGAAAAAGCAAGCAAAAAATTACATGAAATGGAGGAAAAGACAAACCAAAAAAATTCAAGAAATAAACAAATCTCTTAAAGAATCTAAAGAAACCCAAGAAAAAACAACCAAACAAGTGAAGGAAGCTCTTGATACTGTTCAAAGCAAGAAAGCTGAAATAGACACAATAAAGAAAACACAGAATGAGGCGATGCTAGAAATGGAAAGGCTGGATAAACAATCAGGAACTAAAGATGTGAGTATAACTAATAGAATTCAAGAGATGGAAGGGAGAATCTCAGTTATTGAAGACTCACTAGAGGATATTCATTCATCGACCAAAGAAATCGACCAACAAATCCCTAACACAAAATATCCAGGAAATATGGGACACTGTAAAAGGCCAAATCTAAGAATAATAGGTATAGAAGAAGGTGAAGAAACACTGATTAAAGGTACAGAAAACATATTTAAAAAAACCTCCCCAACATACAGAAGGATTGGCCTGTGAAAGTCCAAGAAGCTTACAGAACACCAAACAGACTGGACACAAAAAGAAGTCTCCTGACACATAATAATCAAAACACCAAATCTACAGAATAAAGAGAAAATATTAAGAGCAGCAAAGGAAAAAGGCCAAGTAACATATAAAGGCAAACCAATCAGAATCACACCCGACTTCTCAATGGAAACTCTGAAAGCCAGAAGGTCTTAGATAGATGCCCTACATGCAAGGGAGCATGGATGTCAACCCAGACTACTATACCCAGCAGAACTTTCAATCACTATAAATGGAGAAAACAAGATATTCCATGACAAAAACATATTTAAGCAATACATGTCCACAAATCCAGCACTACAGAAGGTTCGTGAAGGAAAACTCCAACCCAACGAACATATCTACACTCACAAAAACACAGGCAATAGATAATCTAATTTTACCAAACACAAAAAGAAACAGGAGGGCGAAATCCACATGCAATGACACCACCACCAATAAATCCAAAACAAACAAAAACCAACAAACATGGACATTAATACCCTAAATGTCATGGTCTTAACTTACCCATAAAAAGATATAGGCTAAAAGAATGGATATGAAGACAGTATCCATCCTTCTGTTGTTTACAAGAAACACACCTAACTTCAAAGACAGGCGTTACCTCAGAGTAAAAGGATGGGAAAAGATTTTCCAATCAAATGGGCTCAAGAAACAAGCTGGGGTAGCAATACTAATATCTAACAAATTAGACTTTAAACTGAAAGCAATCAAAAGAGATAAAGAAGGGCATTTCATACTCATCACAGGAAAAGTCCATCAAGATGAAGTCTCAATCCTGAACATCTATGCCCCTAATACAAAAGCATCCACTTTTGTAAAAGAAACATTACTAAAGCTCAAACCACACATAAAACCACACACACTTATAGTAGGAGACTTCAACACCCCCCTTATACCACTGGACAGAACTACTAGACAGAAACTTAACAAAGAAACAAAGGATCTGAAAGAAGTTATGACACAACTGGGTTTAACAGATATCTATAGAACATTCCATCCAAACACAAAAGAATATACCTTCTTCTCAGCGCCACATGGAACCTTCTCAAAAATTGACCACATAGTTGGCAGCAAAGCAAACCTCCACAGGTACAAAAGTATTGAAATAACCCCCTGTATCTTATCAGACCACCATGCATTAAAGCTAGAATTCAACAGCAATACGAATTGCAGAAAACCTACATTTACGTGGAAAATGAATAACTCCCAATTGCACCATTCCTTGGTTGAGGAAGAAATAAAAAAAGAAATCAAAGACTTTCTAGAATTTAATGAGAATGTAGACACAACATACCCGAACTTATGGGACACCCTGAAAGCAGTGCTAAGAGGGAAGTTCATAGCACTAAGTGCTCACATGAAGAAACTGGAGGAAAGTCACATTAGAGAATTGACAGAACAACTGAAAGCTTTAGAGCAAGAGGAAGCAAACTCACCAAGGAGGAGTAGACGCCAGGAAATAATCAACCTGAGAGCCGAAATCAACAAAGTAGAAACTAGGAAAACAGTACAAAGAATCAATGAAACAAAGAGTTGGTTCTTTGAGAAGATCAACAAGATAGACAAGCCTCTAGCCAAACTAACCAAAAGGCAGAGAGAGAGCATGCTAATTAACAAAATCAGAAATGAAAAGGGAGACATAACAACGGACACTGAGGAAATCCAGAGAATCTTTAGGTCATACTTTGAAAACCTGTATTCCACAAAATTGGAAAACCTAAAGGAAATGGACAACTTTCTGGATAAATATCACTTACCAAAATTAAATCAAGATCAGATAAACAGTTTAAATCGAACTATAACCCCTAATGAGATAGAAGCAGTAATCAAAAGCCTCCCAACCAAAAAAAGCCCAGGGCCAGATGGCTTCACTGCAGAATTCTACCAGAAATTCAAACAAGAGCTAATTCCAGTACTCCTCAAACTGTTCCACACAATAGAAGCAGATGGGATATTGCCAAACTCTTTCTATGAGGCTACAATCACTTTGATACCCAAGCCTCACAAAGATATGACTAAGAAAGAGAACTACAGACCGATATCCCTCATGAACATCGATGCTAAAATACTCAATAAAATATTGGCCAACCGAATACAAGAACATATCAGAAAAATCATCCACCATGATCAAGTAGGCTTTATCCCAGGGATGCAAGGATGGTTCAACATACGAAAATCCATCAATGTAATCCACTATATAAACAAACTTAAAAAGAAAAACCACATGATCATCTCACTAGATGTTTGACAAAAGCCTTTGACAAAATCCAGCATCCCTTCATGATCAAGGTCCTGGAGAGATCAGTAATAGCAGGAACATACCTGAACATAATAAAAACAATATACAGTAAGCCAACAGCCAACATCAAAGTAAATGGAGAGAAACTCAAAGCCATTCCTCTAAAATCAGGAAGAAGACAAGGCTGTCCACTCTCTCCATATCTCTTCAATATTGTACTTGAAGTTCTGGCTATAGCAATAAGACAAGAAAAGGGGATCAAAGGGATACAAATTGGAAAGGATGAAGTAAAACTTTCACTATTTGCAGACGACATGATAGTCTACATTAGTGACCCGAAAAACTCTACCAGGGAACTCCTACGGCTGATAAACACCTTCAGCAAGTAGCAGGATACAAAATTAACTCAAAAAAATCAGTAGCCCTACTATACACAGATGATAAATCCAATGAGAAAGAAATCAGGGAAACATCACCTTTCACAATATCCACAAGCAACATAAAATACCTGGGGGTAACACTAACCAAAAAAGTGAAAGACCTGTACAATAAGAACTTTGAGACTTTAAAGAAAGAAATTAAAGAAGATACCAGAAAATGGAAAGATCTCCCATGCTCATGGATAGGTAGAATTAACATAGTAAAAATGGCAATCCTGCCAAAAGCAATCTACAGATTCAATGCAATCCCCATCAAAATCCCAACACAGTTTTTCACAGACATTGAAAGAACAATACTCAACTTTATATGGAAAAATAAAAAGCCCAGGATAGCCAAAACAACTCTTTACAATAAAGGATCTTCTGGAGGCATCACCATCCCCGACTTCAAGCTCTACTATAGAGCCATAGTTCTGAAAACAGCTTGGTATTGGCACAAAAATAGACTGATAGACCAATGGAATCGAATTGAAAACCCTGATATCGACCCACGCACCTATGGATACCTTATTTTTGACAAAGGTGCTAAATCTATACAATGGAAAAAAGACAGCATCTTCAACAAATGGTGCTGGTACAATTGGATTCGGACATGCAGAAAATTACAGATAGATCCATACCTGTCACCATGCACAAAACTTAAGTGCAAATGGATCAAAGATCTCAGCATAAATCCAACCACACTGAATCTTCTAGAAGAGAAAGTGGGAACAACCCTTGAACAAATTGGCACAGGAGACCACTTCCTGAACATTACGCCAGAAGCACAGACATTGAGGTCTGCAATTAATAAATGGGACCTCCTGAAACTGAGAAGCTTCTGCAAGGCAAAGGAAACAGTCAGTAGGATAAAACGACCACCCACAGAATGGGAAAAGATCTTCACCGATCCCACATCTGACAGAGGACTGATTTCCAAAATATATAAGGAGCTCAAGAAGCTAGCCACCAAAACACCAAACAACGAAATTAAAAAGTGGGGTGCAGAACTAAATAGGGAATTCTCAACAGAGGAATCTGAAATGGCTGAAAGACACTTAAAAAAGTGCTCAAAATCATTGGCCATCAGAGAAATGCAACTCAAAACAACTCTGAGATACCATCTCACGCCTGTCAGAATGGCTAAAATAAAAAACACCAATGACAATCTATGCTGGAGAGGATGTGGAGAAAAAGGAACACTCCTCCATTGCTGGTGGGAGTGCGATCTTGTAAGACCACTCTGGAAATCAGTATGGCGGTTGCTCAGAAAAATGGGAATCAGTGTACCTCAAGATCCAGCCATTCCTCTCTTGGGTATATACCCAAATAGGGCATGTACTTACAACAAGGACATATGTTCAACCATGTTCATAGCAGCATTGTTTGTAATAGCCAGAACCTGGAAACAACCTAGATGCCCCTCTATTGAAGAATGGATTGAGAAAATGTGGTACATTTATACAATGGAGTACTACTCAGCAGAAAAAAGCAATGGAATCTTGAAATTCGCAGGCAAATGGATGGAACTAGAGGAAACCATCCTGAGTGAGGTAACCCAGTCACAAAAAGACAAGCAAGGTATGTACTCACTGATATATGAATTTTAGACATAGAACAAAAGACTACCAGTATATAATGCTCTTCACCAAAGAAACTAGGAAACATGAAGGACTCTAATGTTAAATGGTCCCCAGGAATGGAAGTGACATGAACTCCCGAACTAATTGGGGGCATGAGGGTGGGGGGCAGAAGGAGCTGCTACAACAAGAGCAAGAGAAGAGGAGAAGAGGAGAGGAAATGGAGGGGCAGAAACATTGAGTTGGGGGAAGAATAGAGGAAAGAGAGCAAGATGAGAGAAACGATATCAGAGGAAGCGACTGTAGGCCCGAGAAGGGATCAGGAACCAGGGAGATCTCCAGAGACCTACAAGGATGACACGATCTGACAATCCAGGCAATGGTGGAGAGGATAACCTAAAAACCCTCCCCCTAAAATGAGATTGATGACTTCTCTTTATGCCATCCTAGAGCCCTCACCCAGTGGCTGATGGAAACAGAGACAGACATCCACAGATATACAATGAGCCGAAATCGGGAATTTAGTTGAAGAGAGGGAGGAATGAAGAACGAAGGGGTCTGTACTAGGATGGAGAAACCCACAGGAACTGTTGGCCTGAACAAGGGAGAGCACATCGACCCCAGATGCTGTCCAGGAGGCCTGTACAAGACTGATCCAGACCCCAGAACATAGATGTCAATAAGGAGGCCTCTGCACTCCAGGGAGCCTCTGGTAGTGGATTAGTATTTTTCCCTGGTGCAAGAAGGGACTTTGAGAGCCCATCCCATATGAAGGGTTACACTCTGGCCCTGGACACATGGGGAAGGGCCCAGGATCAGCATAGGAAGACTTGGTGGACTTTGCTGAGCTCCCGTTGAGGGCCCTACCCTGCCTGGGGAGTAGTGGGTGGATGGGGTTGGGGGGGTGGGCTGGGGGTGGGGGAGAAAGTTTGGGGGTGAGGGGAGGGAGAGGGAGAAGGGACTTGAAATAAGCTTGTTCCCTAACTAGAACTAATAAAATAAAATAAAATTTAAAAAAATAAATAAATAAAAATGGTCAAAAAAAAAAGAAACAAATGTTGCTACAAACATGATTACATTGATACTTGGGTTAAAGGAAAACATGTCAACCAATGAATGAAAATATCTGGGGAATGGAGGGGTGGTTCAACTATGAAAGACCTTTGGCTGCTCTTCCAGAGTGCCAGGGCTTGATTCTCAAGCATGAATATAGTTCACAGACATACAGGCAAAGCACTGATACACATAAAATAAATAACTTTCATTAAAAGCCTTATACCATGCAAATTTGGCTACCACAAAAGTCAACATATCTCGGCCTGACATGAATTCAGGGTGTTTGGCTGGATGTGACCTGCTTTCCAACAATTTTTTCTACCCTATAAGATGGTCAAAAACTCTGGATTGCAGTTACTAACATGTCATATTTCAACCTAACGTTGAAAGGAGTTGAACATTTCTTCAGACAGTGATGGCACACATCTCTAATGCCAGCACTTAGGAGGTAGAGGAAAGTGGGATCTCTGTGGATTTGAGACCAGCCTGGTCTACAGAGCTAGTTCCAGAAAAGCCAGTGATTCACAAAGAAGCCCTGTCCAAAACAACACAAAAGAATAGAAAGGATTTGGACATTTCTCACTTACCAGTTCTCCTCCCAAGCTGTCAATCATTATATTTTCCCACTATTCTCATTAGAAATATAGTTTTATAATACAGTCCTTTTATCTGTCACTCCCGGCCTAACACCCTGACACACATGACCATGCTTCCAAGTAATACCATCTTGGGGGTCTGTCTGATATCTCATTTATGTGTTGGTGTCACAGGGAACTCATTACTGTTTATTTTATTCATATATACTCTCTTCTTTAAGCCTCATTTTAAGAAGTTGTTCGATTCTGTTTCCATGCACCTGACAATAGTTAATGTGATGATGATCAAATTCACTTTGATATCCCATATTTTGTCATTCTTTGGAGTACACAAATTTCTGGATGATGCTGGCTGTAGGGCAGTGTTATTTATATTCAGAGTCTCCCGGGGTATGTCTATCAGTACCACCTCTATTCTGAGCACATTTCAAGTCATCACCATCACTCCCAGTAATTCTAGGTGGGCGTGGCTTAAGCCTAAACTCTCCAAGTTGACTTTGTCATCCTTACTTTGCTCCTGGCTCATTAACCTGCTCATCTATGCATATATGGTTCCAATGGTTATAGCCAAAACCAATTCTACTCACTTTGGCAATGGATATTTGGATCCTTACTGTCAAAACAAGCACTTTGGGCACCAAAATTCAGGGTCATTTTTGAGTATCATTCTCCTTTATGATCTCTTCTACGTGGCCATCATGATGTGGACCAGCCTGCTCATGGTAACTGTCCTCTACAGACACCGAAAGAGAGTCCAGCATCTCCACAGCACAACCCTGTCCTGCCAGCCATCTCGTGAGGGCAGAGCCACTCACAGTATCTTGTTGATGGTGAGCTGTTTTGTGTTCTTTTATTGCTTGAACAATTTCATCACCCTTTCTGGTTTTTATGTACAAGTAAAAATTCCAAACTGGGAGGGAATTAATGCAATTTTGGGAGCATGCTACCCAACCATCTGCCCTTTTTTATTGATGAAGAATAATAAACTTGTTTTGCAATTCACTGCTTCCTTTTCTGAAAAGAAGATGGCCTGCTTTCAAAGTGCACTCGGTGGCTGAGCTGAGACCAACACATTCTCATCATTGCTAAATAGTCTACATGATTTCCAGGGATAAAGAATTTGAATGTGTACCTTGAATACCTGATATGGCATTGGTTATACTTCAGACACTCTGTAATCCATTTAAATTCATGTAGTTAACACCTTTCTTGAATACAACTCTGAGTACATAATTTTAATAAATATAACATTTACTACCTATTCAATTTTTGGCATTTTGGACAAAGGAATATATTTTAAGTATTTTCAACAATATTTTACTTCTTGATTTTTCTCTATTAAAACACTTCTAATTGTAAACCATTGGGAAAATGTTTTCCAATCAAATGGGCCCAAGAAACAAGCTGGTGTAGAAATCCCAATATCTGAGTTAATTTTGTATCATGCTATTTCCAATGGCTGATGGAAGCAGAGGCAGACACCCACAGATATGCACTGAACTGAACTCTGTAACCTAGTTGCAAAGGGGGAGGAATAAAGATCAAAGGGGTCAGTACCAGGCTGGTGAAACCCACAGAAACAGCTGGCCTGAAGAAGGGGTAACACGTGGACCTCAGACTGCTGTCTGGGAGGGCAGCACAGGACAGATCCAGAACCCTGAATATGGATGTCAATAAGATGGCCTCTGCACTCTAGCGGTCCCCTGGTATTTTTCCCTGGTGTAAAAAGGGATGTTGAGAGCCCATCCCACTTTAAGGGATGCACTCTTGGCCTTGACACATGGGGGAGGGCCTAGGCCCGACAGAGGATGATGTGGTGGACTTTGTGGAGCCCCCATTGAGGGCCCTATCCTACCAGGGAAGTGGAGAGAGGATGGAATGGGGGGTAGTTCCCGGGTAGGGAACTAAGGGTTTGGCGGGAGAGGAGAGAGAGGGAGAAGGGATTGACATGTAAAACCAGCTTGTTCCTATTTTGAACTAATGAAAAGAATTACAAAAAATATTAACAGCAGCAAAGGAAAATGTCCAATTAACATATTAAGGCAAACCTATCAGAACTACACCGGACTTCTCCATGGAAACTCTGAAGCCAGAAAGACCTGGATAGATATTCTACCGACTCTAAAAAACACAGATGCCAGCACAGACTACTAAATCCAGCAAAGCTTTCAATTAATATAAAAGGCGAAGACAAAATATTCCACAACAAAACCAGATTTAAACATGTATCAACAAATCCAGCCCTACAGAAAGTCGTAGAAAGGAAACTCCAACCTAAGGAAATTAACTGCAATCACAAAAACATAGGCAAGAGATAATCCAACTTTACCAAAACCCAAAAGAAAAAGCAGGGTAAATCCACATACATTGCGACTACAGACAACAAAACAAAAACAAACTAGAATAAGCACTCAATGGTCTTAATTTCTCTCAATATTAATTGACCTAAATTGCCTATAAAAAGACACAGGCTAACCAATTGCATGCGAAGATAGAACCCATACTTCTGTTGCATACAAGAAATACACCTCAAATCCAAAAACAGACATTACGTCAGAGTAAAGGGTTGGGATAAGGTATTACGATCAAACACAACCAAGAAAGGAGTTGGGTAGCTATCCTAGGATCTAAGAAATTAGACTTCAAACTGAATTCAATCAAAATGGATGAAGAAGATCCTTGAATATTCATCACAGGAAAAATCCATCAGGAAGAAATCTCAATTTTAAACATTTATGCCCAAAATACAAAGGCATGAACATTCGTAAAAGAAACATTGTTAAAACTCAAATCACAAATAAGACTTCAACAGCCCACTCTCACTACTGGACAGGACCAGCAGACAGAAACTTAACAAAGAGACAAAAGACCTAACTGAAGTTAGGGCCCAACTGGTAAAACAGACAACAATAGAACTTTCCATTCAAACACAAAAGATTAGACCTTCTTTTCAGCATCACATGGAACATTCTCTAAAATTGACCACATACTCGGCAAGATAGCAAACCTCAACAGGTACAAAAAGTTGGAATAAGCCCCTGTGTCTTATCAGACAACCATTTTTTTTTATTTTTTTTCTCTTTTTATTATTATTATTAGTTCAAGTTAGGGAACAGGCTTGTTTCACATGTAATTCCCCTCTCCCTCCCCTCACCCCCATTCCTTCTCCCCCACCTCCAACCTACCCCCCACCCCATCCACCCACCACTCCCCAGGCAGGGTAGGGCCCCCAACAGGACCTCCACCAAGACCACCAAATCTTCCTGTGCAGGGCCTAGGTCCCTCCCCATATGTTCAGAGACAGAGTGCATGCCTTCAAGTGGGATGGGCTCTCGAAGTCCCCCACACACACCAGGGCAAAACGCCAGTCCACCTCCGGAGGCTCCTAAAAGTGCAGGGGCCTCCCCATTGGCATCCATGATCAGGGGGCTGGATCAGTCCCATACTGGCCTCCCACAGAGCGTCTGCTGTCGATATGCTTTCCCTTTTTCAGGCCAACTGTTTCTGTGGGTTTCTCCAACCTGGTACAGATTCTCCAACCTTCATTCTTCATTCCTCCCTCTCTTCAACTAGGTTCCAGATTTAGCTCAGTGTATTTCTGTGGATGTCTGTCTCTTCTTCCATCAGCCACTGGATGAGGGCTCTAGGATAGCATAGAGAGTAGTCATCAATCTCATTCTAGGGGAAGACCTTCTAGGCCATCCTCTCCTCCACTGCCTGGACTGTCAGATCCTGTCATCCTTGTAGGTCTCTGGAGATCTTCCTAGTTCCAGATCTCTTCTCGGACCTATAGTGGCTCCCTCTGATATGGTATCTCTCATCCTGCTCTCTCTCCTCTATTCTTCCCCCAACTCAATATATCTGCTCCACCATTTCTTCTCCTTTACTCTTCCTCTTGTGCTCTTATTGTGGCAGCACCCACTCCCCTACCCTCATGCTCTCAATTAGCTGGGGAGTTCATGCCACTTCCCATTCCTGAGGTCCATTTATCCCTTAGAGTCATTCATGATTTCTAGTTTCTTTGGGGAAGAGGATTATAGGCTGGTAAACCTTTGCTCTATGTCTAAAATTCATATATGAGTGAGTACATACCATGTTTGTCTTTTTGTGATTGGGTTACCTCACTCAGGATGGTTTCTTCTAGTTCCATCCATTTGCCTGCGAATTTCAAGATTCCATTGCATTTTTCTGCTGAGTAGTACTCTATTGTATAAATGTACCACATTTTCTCTTTCCATTCTTCAGTTGAGGGGCATCTAGGTTGCTTCCAGGTTTTAGCTATTACAAACAATGCTGCTATGAACATGGTTGAACATATGTCCTTGTTGTATGGACATGCAGTATTTGGGTATATACCCAAGAGAGGAATGGCAAGATCTTGTGGTAGATTGATTCCCATTTTTCTGAGCAACTGCCATACTGATTTCCAGAGTGGTCTTAAAAGTTCACACTCCCACCAGCAATGGAGGAGTGTTCCTTCTTCTCTGCAACCTCTCCAGCATAGGTTGTCATGAATGATTTTAGCCATTCTGACAGGTGTGAGGTGGTATCTCAGAATTGTTTTGTGTTGCATTTCTCTGATGGCCAAGGATTTTGAGCACTTTCTTAAGTGTCTTTCAGCCATTTCAGATTCCTCTGTTGAAAAATCTCTGTTTAGTTCTGCACCCCACTTTTTAATTTCATTGTATGGTGTTTTCGTGGCTAGCTTCTTGAGCTCCTTGTATATTTTGGAAATCAGACCTCTGTCAGATGGGGCTGGTGAAGATCTTTTCCCATTCTGTGGGTGGTCGTTTTGTCTTACTGACTGTGTCCTTTGCCTTACAGAAGCTTCTCAGTTTCAGGAGGTCCCATTTATTGATTGCAGACCTCAGTGTCTGTGCTTCTGGCATGATGTTCAGGAATCGTTCTCCTGTGCCAATTTGTTCAAGGGTTATTCCCACTTTCTCTTCTAGAAGATTCAGTGTGGCTGGATTTATGGAGAGATCTTTGATCCATTTGCACTTAAGTTTCGTGCATGGTGACAGGTATGGATCAATCTGCAATTTTCTGCATGTCTGAATCCAATTGTGCCAGCACCATTTGTTGAAGATGCTATCTTTTTTCCATTGTATGGATTTAGCACCTTTGTCAAAAATAAGGTGTTTGTAGGTGTGCGGGTTAATATCTGGGTCTTCAATATGATTCCATTGGTCTATCTGTCTATTCTTGTGCCAATACCAAGCTGTTTTCAGAACTATGGCTCTATAGTAGAGCTTGAAGTCAGGGATGGTGATGTCTCCAGAAGATCTTTTATTGTAAAGAGTTGTTTTGGCTATCCTGAGTCAGACCACCATTCTTTAAAGTTAGAATTCAACAACAACACAAATTGAGGAAAACCTACCAACTCGTGGAAATTGAACAACACACAATAAAGAAGAAATAAAGAAAGAAATTAAAGACTTCCTAGAATTCAATGAGAATGAAGACACAACATACCCAAACATATGGACACTTTGAAAGCAGTACTAAGAGGAAAGTTCATAGCACTAAGTGCTCACAGGAAGAAACTAGAGAATAGTCACACCAGAGAATTGACATCACAGCTGAAAGCTCTAGAACAAATGGAAGCCAATCACCCAGGAGGAGTAGACACCAGGAAATAATCAAACTAAGGGCAGAAATCAATAAAGTCAAAACAAAGATAGCAATTCAAAGATTCAATGTAACAAAGAGTTGGTTCTGTAGGAAAATCACCAAGATAGACAAACCATTATCCAAACTAACCAAAAGGCAGAAAGAGAACATGCAAAAGAACAAAGTCAGAATTGAAAAGGAGGACAAAACAACGGACACTGAGGAAATCCAGAGAATCTTCAGAACATACTTTCAAAATCTGTACTCCACAAAGTTGGAAAACTTAAAGAAAAAGGACAATTTTCTGGACAGATATCACTTACCAACATTGAATCAAAAACAGATAAGCAACTTAAACAGACCTATAACCTCTAAGGAAATAGAAGCAGTCTCCCAACCAAAAAAAGCCCAAGGCCAGACGGCTTCAGTGCAGAATTCTACCAGAAATACAAAGAAGCGCTAATACCAACACTCCTCAAATTGTTCCACACAATAGAAGCAGAAGGTTCATTGCCAAACTCTTTTTATGAGGCTTCAATAACCTGGATACTGAAGCCACACAAAGACACAACAAAGAAAGGGAACTACAGACCAATTTCGCTCATGAACATATTTGCAAAAATACTCAATAAAATACTGGCAAAAAACAAATCCAAGAACACATCAGGAAAATCATCCACCATGATAAAGCAGGCTTCAGCGTAGGGATGCAGGGTTAGTTCAACATTCGAAAATCTGTCAATGTAATCCACCATATAAACCAACTGAAGAAAAAACACCACATGATCACCTCGCTATATGTTGAAAAAGCTTTGAGAAAATCCAGCATCCCTTCATGATAAAGGTCCTGGAGAGATCAGGAATAACAGGAACATACCTGAACATAATAAAAACAATATACAGTAAGCCAACAGCCAACATCAAAGTAAATGGAGACAAACTCAAAGCCATTCCTCTAAAATCAGGAACAAGACAAGGCTGTCCACTCCATCCATAGCTCTTCAATATTGGCCTTGAATTTCTAGCTAGAGGAATAAGACAACAAAAGGAGATCATGGGGATACAAATTGGAAAGGAAGAAGTCAAGATTTTACTGTTTGCTGATAATGTGATTGTCTACATAAGTGACCCGAAAAACTCTACCAGCCAACTGCTACAGATAATAAACACCTTCAGCAAAGTGGCAGGATACTAGATTAACTCAAAATATCAGTAGCTCTACCAAATATGGATGGTACATGTGCTGAGAAAGAAATCAGAGAAACATCACCCTTTACAGCTTGCCACAAACAACATAAAATACCTTGGGGTAATGCTAACCAAAAAAGTGAAAGACCTGTGTCATAAGAATTTTGAGTCTTCTTCTATTCTACTATTCTTCCCCTGACCTTGAACTGAACTGAAATCCAGTTGCAGAGAAGGAGGACTGATGAGGAAAGGGGTCCATACCAGGCTGGTGAAACCCACAGAAGCAGCTGACCTGAACAAGGGAGAGCTCTTGGTCCCCAGACTGATAGCTGGGAAAAAAGCATGGGACTAATCCTGCCCCCCTGAATGTGGTTGTCAGTTAGAAATCTATGTGGCCTCTTGTAGTGGATCAGTACTTATCCCTAACATAGGAATAGACTTTGGGAGTCCATCCCACATGGAGGGATACTCCCTGAGCCTAGGCACACAAGTGTGGGCCTAGGCCCTATCCCAAATGATATCACAGACTGTGAAGACCCCCTATGGAAGGCCTCACCCTCCCTGGTAGCAGCAGGGTATTGGATAGGTAGGGTGTTAGTTGGGGGGAGGCAGGGAGGAGAGGTGAATAGGGACTGGGATTGACATGTAAAATAATTTTCTTTCTAATAATAAAAAGGGGGGAGGAAAAACGCCACATGGCAGAAAGTAGAAATATGGGTGAGTTAAAGCTGTAAGTGCCACTTAGTAAAAATCCTAAGCCGTCGGCCAAGCATTTATAATTAATACTAAGTTTCTATGTGGTCATTTGGTCATTTGGGACCTGGCTGGTGGAACAGAGATGAATGGCAGTTCCTAACAAAAGATCTACCTGCAGAGAAAAGCAATCACATCCTACCCAGTTCTAAAGCCTGCACCCCATAACGACTATCAAGATATGTGTTTGCTTCAAGGGTAACCAACAGCAGTCTAACTGGACTTCATGTCTGCCCAATAGGAGAGAATTCATGCCTGGTACTGAAAATCGAACCAGCTATTAACCACTTTTTGGCAGCACAATTCCATTTTATGATGTTGTTTAGTTTTGTTTTGTTTGTTTGAATAGTTTTTCATTTATTTGCTTGGTTGCCTTTTGGCTTTTATTGTTGTTGATGTTCTGTAGGGTTATTTAACATAGCATGTAAATATTCAGATATCAAGCTCAGTCAAGTAATTTCCATAAGTAGGTTCCTCACAGTCCTTCCATAACTTTCTTAGTTACCCCTGATGATGTCTACATATTAGGTTAAAAACATATCTGACCCTAAAGAGCTTTAATTTCCAGCCATGAATTCTATAGAATCTCTGTTTATCTGTGTAAAGTGTGCTCTTTCCCACACCCGCCTTGGTCCCAGTGCCGTTTGAGGCCTTAAATAAGCACACAAAGATTTATATTAATTAGAAAATTGTTGGCCATGGCCATAACTTCTTATTGGCTAACTCTGTGTCAATTATTAACTCATTTCTAATTATGTAAATGTTTCCAAATGGTCTTCTCTTACTAGAGAAATGGTCCAGACCCGTTACTCCTCTGGCATCCTATATGGTGACTGACTCTTCCCATGTTTCCCAGAATCCTCCACCTCTCCTAGTTCTATCTGTCCTGCTACCCTATGGGCCAACAGTGCTTTATTCGTTAACCAATAAGAGAAACATATTTACAGAATGGCACGTCCCATCATCTCCTCTTTTCTGTCTAAATGAAAAGAACGGTTTCCCCAGGAGTCATGGGTTCCTATCCCACTTCTGACATTACAAATGGATGAGCACATTAAGCTACTCGGGACTAGGACAATATAGGTTAATTTTCTTCAGGAAGAAGTCACTTACACGAGAAAACGATGAACCTCAAGTTCCAGGTCCAAGGATCAAACTTGAGCTGCTCTCCCCTCACCCCACCAGAACCAAGAGAGAACAAACTTGTCCAAGACCCCAGACCAAATCCCACACACTCAAGTACTCACCTGTGACCACATCCAAATGGGCTTGGTCAGCGCCACAGGTGTGTAGTTAGATCTCTCACTACAGAACTGAATCTGCATTTCTTGTTATTTGTTCCTCTGATCTGATATCTGAAATGCTCTGAAACATTTCCTTCAATCCCTTGATGCCAGGAAAAGCACAACAAACCCCATGCCCTTGAAATGTCTCTTTCTTTTTCCAAAGCTGTAGCGAGCTAAAGGAGCAATACAAGGGAGGCTGCTGTGCCAAACCTGAAATGTAGAAAGAGTCACTTCATCCCCAGTGTCTTAGTTGCTTTCCTATTGCTGTGAAGAAATGCCATGACCCAGGCAACTTATAAAAGAAAGCATTTAATTTGGGGTTCCCCATTGTAGAGAATCAGAGGCGATGACTATCTGGGTGCAGATCTGGGTGGCAGCCAGATTTGGCACTGGAGCAGGAGATGAGAGCTCACATTTGACTCAACAGCAGGAGGCAGAGAGGAAGAGAGATAACTGGGGAATGGTATGGGAAATCTCAAAGCATAGGGAAACACAAAAGCCCCTGAACAACAACAAAAAAAAATAGGTTTAAAAGAAATATTCTGGAAGTAGGACCTTACCTGACTTCAAATCATACTATAGAACCATAGGGACAAAGGCACACAGGTCAACAGAATAGACAGACACAATCACCTGATTCTTACTGACCCAAAATGCACATTGGGGGAAAACACCCTCTGACAAATGGTTAGATGAAGGCTGAAAATCAATGAGTAGAAGATAAAGCTGTGTCCTCATCTGTCCCACTACACAAAAGGCATCTCCAGGTCGATTCTAAATCGCGATACTGGACCCCACATTCTAAAACTTTAAATGAAAACACTTCAAGATGTAGACACAGGAAATTCTTTCTGAATAGAACTCCAGATCTTTGAGAATCGATGCCAGTAGCTGAAAAAATGTGTCTCATATAATTAATATGTTTATTTACAGCAAAAGAAAGTAAATCCAGTGAAGAGCTAGATCCCTGAATGGGACAAAATTTGCTACCTTATACAGCTGACAGAAGATCAAACAACACCAACCAAAAATTGGCTACTTAAATGCGCAGACAGAACTCAAAATACAAAATTGAAAAGCTCAAAGAAGGGCTAGAGTGATGGCTCAGATGATAAGAGCAGTGACTGTTCTTCCAGAGATCCTGAGTTCAATTCCCAGCCACCACAGAGTGGCTCAAAACAATCTAAAATGAGATATGGTGCCCTCTTATGGGGTACAGGCAGAACACTGTACATATAGGAAATAAATAAAGAAATAATTTTTTAAAAAGGAAAAAACTAAAGAATGCTCAGATTCATATTCCCAACTATACAGTGTCAGCTGGAAGGCATATCTGATACATGTATTGAGTTGTATTTTGACCCTATAACAATAAGTTGCTAAATAAATTCATATGCTTTGACAGAAAGCCAAATAGTACTAGAAATGTAATAATGAAAAATAAATGCCTGATATCCTTTGTTTCATGCTTGGCCTGGTGCTTGGATTTGGATGTCTGCAAATGCTTCCATCAGCTACTGGATGAAGGTTCTTTGATGACAATTAGGGAAGTCGACAGTCTCATCACACCAAGGCCAGTTCATGAACCCTCTTCACCATTGTTAGGGGTCTTATCTGGAGCCATCTTGTGGAAGATTCCTGGGAATTTTCTTAGCATCACATTTCCCTAAGCAAGTAATGGCTTCTTCTATAGAGATCCTTGCTCAACCTTGATGGGGGATGGGGGTCCTGCCTCAACTGAATGTAACAGGCTTTGTTGATTCCCCATGGGAGATCTTACCCTTTCTGAAGAGTGGATGGGATGGGTTGTAGGAGGAGAGAGGTGAAGAAAGGAGGTGGTGGAAACTGAGGTTGGTGTGTTCGATGTATAAAAAACAAAAATAAAACTAAAACACTGTCTTTGGATAAAGAAAGAAGTACAAAAGAACCAGTATAATTGTTTGTTATTTTTACATGAGGTAATAAATCTAGAAGTAAGTAGCAAGATAATTTGCACAAATATTTGAAGGTTAAACAATACATCTTGAAAGAGCAATGGATCACTGGAGAAATCAACAGGGAAATGGAGAAGTTCCTGCCATCAGCTGATAATGGCTGTGATACTTTCCACATCTGCCTGAAAACTTTTAATGATTTCCCAGATTGTAAAGTTTGCAACCCGACATAGTTCAACTTGGGAAATGCTTATCTTCAGACAGAGACAGAACTCTTGTTTAGTTGACTTGGTCAATCACCATGAGAGTCACACTGTAGCTGGGAACTGAGTTTTCCTTGGAGTGCAGCAATGTGCACAGTCAACAAGGCCAATGGTGCCATGGGTGACAAGCTGGTTCATGTCCACTGGGAAGAACAGTCCTCTTAACCTGTCCCTTATATAGTCATGGCTCCTGCTAGGCAGCCTTTTCAAGATGCTTTGCACCTGTGATGCTGCTTCCTCCCCAGGTTGGGATTCACACCGCCCTGAGCAAGGATCCCAGCCCTCCACGCTCAGAATCACAGGTGGGTGTCTTTCTCTCTTTTCCACTGCTCTGCCATCCGTTATTCTTTGGATTTGTGTTCAATCGTTCAGATTTATTATTCCCTAATTTTTAGGCAATTTAGTATATCTACTTTCTTATATTTTTGTTCAATACATCTCCTGATTTTCATAAACTGTTTTTTAAAATTTATTCATTTTTAATTTTTATTCATGTATTTTTTTGTATGGTGGTTGGCCTGCAAGTATGTCTGTGTACCACATGGTTCAAAGCTCTAGCAAAAGACCTAGATTCCTTAGGACTGGTGATACAGACAATTATGAGTCTCTGTGTGGTATGAGGAATCTAACCCAGGCTCCCTGGAAGACCAGCCAGTTCTCTCAACCGCTGAGTCCTCTCAAGCCCCCATTTTTTCTTCTGTCAACACTGTTTCATCTGATGTAGTCATGATTCAATCTCATGTGAATACATCCCATCTATGACTATTTAAAATTCTTAAATCTTTGGAGGCATCTAATATCTTACAGAATTTTGCACATTCTGCTTAAAGCCCCATATTGGCTTAGGTAGTCATTGTACAACCTTTTAACAAGCATCTGCAGTTTGCCAGATGCTGTGTACAACATTTCACCCAAGTGCTTTGACTTTCTTCCTGGACCACAGAAAAGTCTCACAGAGGAGTGTTAGCATATTCTCTGCAAGGTGGTGGCCTTGGCTTTATTTTTCCTATATATGGATTGACTGCAGAATTCTACCATAAATTCAAAGGAGAGCTAGTCCCAGAACTTTCCCTTTCTTTTGTGTGAGGTATGCATGTATGTGACCGTGTGATCACATGTTCCTGTGTGTGCACAAGATAGACACTGACATCATGTGTCTTCCTCTACCTCCTCCTAATTTTTTGAGACAGAAACTCTCACTCAACCTGGAGTGCATCAGTTGGCTACATCAGCTGCTCAATGGGCTTCAAGGGTCCATCTGTCACCAAACAATCTAGTCCACCACACTCAACCTTTACATTGACACTCACTTTCCTATGCATAGAGTCCTCACACAGCCTCATTGTGTTACTCTGTAACACAATGTTATGGACACAGAATTTTGGCTGAAAGTAAACCAGACCATTACTGTTGGTACTTTCTTTAATGTTGGTTATAAGGTCACATTGACAACTTAATTCATCTCTGCCTTATGGCGAATGATTTCTTCTTTATGGAAATTGTGTGCTGTTTGTTTCACTGACCATATCTGTTTGCTAACTTAATTTTCAGACATGCTCTTTTTTACCTAATGGACTTCATTTTTACTTTATGCCCATTGGTGTTTGGGCTGCACTCATGCCTGTGTGACTGTCAGATCCCCTGGAAATGAAGTTACAGACAATTGTTAGGTGCTATAGGAGTGCTGGGAATTGAACCTGGCTTCTCTCTAGCTCCATTTTAATATCCCATTTTCTCTTTTATCTGTTATCTTCATAAAATGCAAGAAGGCATTTTTAAGATTTCCCATCAAGGTGGGCAGGCTGACACACACCTTCATTTCCAGCACTTGGAAAGCCAGAGGCAAGGAAATCTCTGGGAGTTCAGGGCCAGCCTGGTCTACAGGATGAGTTCCAGGTCAGTCAGGTCTACACAGAGAAACCCTGCCTCAAGAAAGAAAAAAGATTCAATCATATTGCTTGTGATTGTTTGGTCTGCTAAAATTTTCTAAGCTTGATTATATGTAGATGACATTACCAGCATTTTTATTCTCAAATTTAAGTTTTATGTTGCTGCTGAAGGTGGGTTGTTTGGAGGTAGCAATTGTGTGCCATTAACATTTCTTATGTAAAGTATACCTTATTTAAGGTGAAAATTATCAGTTAGTTTGTTTGAAATTTTCTTCCATTTCTTTTAAATTTTGCATATTTCTTTTATCATATTTCTTAATGAGAGTTGCATCTCACATATAGTGAACACAATGCTGTATAAACTAATTTTTCTGGTGTTCACAGTGACACTCCAGCTGTGGGCTGATCTTCACTTGCACAGGGACGTTTCCTCTCCATTGTTCTTGACATATTTGCACTGCTGTAAAAGGGTGAATCTTTTAGCACTCAGCCAGGATGGGGAATTTTTTTCATTCTTTGTCCAACATGCCAGCATGCTGACAGTTGCCTTCAAACAAAGTAAAGAGGAACATTTACAAGTATGCTCTCAGTAAAATCAAATGGCAACTTCTTAATAATATGTGTCATCTGTAATTTGTGGACTGAGAATATGATTGAATTAAAATTATCACTGTAATTTTTGATTACTTAATATATTTTATACAACTGGATACCTCACTTCTATGTTTTCTTACTGCATCTGTTCTATTGATGTGGTTTAAATTGTATTATAACCTTCATTAATTTCTGAGGATTTAACACATGTATACAATTAAGTATAATATTATTTATTTGGAACTCACATATTCTTACATATGAATAGCAGTTCCTCCTGGGGAGTTTTTTATATATATCTTCTTTGGTATTCAAATTTCATTTTTTTTACTCCAGTTGATCAATGAGTTTTATTGGGGTTACTTACAGTAGTATGGGTAAGGGGTTTCTTCTAGAAGCAGAATTAACTCAAAAACAGCTGCACCACAGAAACAC
Source organism: Cricetulus griseus (assembly GCF_003668045.3). Classification (NCBI taxonomy): domain Eukaryota; kingdom Metazoa; phylum Chordata; class Mammalia; order Rodentia; family Cricetidae; genus Cricetulus; species Cricetulus griseus. The sequence continues at coordinate 25,737,957 of NC_048602.1, read as the reverse complement.
ATACAATCTGGATCCTGGAGCACCCCAAATTTCATTTTTGTGTGTGTGTGTGTGTGTGTGTGTGTGTGTGTTGTGTGAGTGTGTGTGTGTGTTTTAGATTTGGTTTTGTTTTCTTTCGAAACAGGGTTTCTCTGTGTTACCCTGGCTGTCCTGAACTAGCTAAGTAGAACAGGGTGGCCTGAAACTCAGTGAGATCCACCTGCCTCTGCCTACTGAGTACTGGGATTAAAGGCTTTCACCACCACTGCCCAGAAAAATTCTTTTTTTGAATATCAAATCTAGTGCATGCTAACTAATCGTTGGTGATAGTATTTTCCATTGATAGGATCTTCCTGTGCAAGTCATAGTGTGAGTCTGTTTCATCTGGGTTCAAATGACAGTCTGACATTTTAATCCAGTCCTCTTATTCTTTGCAGGAGAAAATACTAATAACACGGTTAGTGGAGGGGATTTTCAGGACCTTGGGTGTCACAAAACAATGAAAAGTTAGGGCGTTTAAGGACAGATATATAGCAGAGAGAAAGATGAGGAAAAAACAAATTTCAGGAAGATGGTGAGGAGGATGACAACCAATACAGACTAAAATTTGGGAATTTGTGAGTGATCCAGGAGAAAACATGGTTCTGCAAAAGCCATAAGGCTCAGGAGAGATGAGAGGTGTTTTCTAAGCTTAAGGATGGTGGGTGCTGTTTAACTATATAAGAGATAGCAATGGCTAACAATGACAAGCCTTGAAACTAACTGAATCCCTGAGTTGAGAAATAACTGGGATTATGGAAGAACAATATCCTAGGTGTTAGAATTCTTTAAGTAATTTCAAAGTTGGTCCTTCATACTAGAATAATTGACTAGAGTAAGGCCTTGTGAAAAGACAGAGATTTGTGTGACTGGAGAAAATTGAGAAATTTATGGGGACTGGTTGGATGGTTCAATTGTTGAGTCCAACAAATCCCTAACACAAAGTAGACAGGAAATATGGGACACCATGCAAAGTCCAAACCTAAGAATAAATGGCATAGAAGAAGGTAAAGAATCCAAAATCAAAGGTACAGAAAATATATTGAACAAAATATAGAATGAAAGAATCTTCTCATGGTAATTTAATGCAGATATTGTAATAACAATACAAATAAATCTTTGTTACAATGGGTTTATCTATCAGAATCCACCTGACTGATATTAATGATCAATTGTTACAGAAAACACAGTTTTGTGAAGATGAGCTCATCACTGTGGGGTTGTAGTCTCACCCTGGCCTTTGCTTTCCACATCAGCAGCTCAACTCTAAGCTGTTAGCAAAAGAGACAAAAGGAAATGAAATCCCTCAGAACAGCACGTGGGAGGCAGTGGCAGGCAGATCTCTGTTGGTTCCAGGCCAACCTAGTCTCCAGAGTGAGTACCAGGATAGGCTCCAAAGCTACACAGAGAAACCCTGACTCGAAAAACCAAAAAAAAAAAAAAAAAGAAAGAAAGAAAGAAAGAAAAAAGAAAAAGAACTTCGTGCCTAGAGAGATGGCTCAGAGGTTAAAAGCACCGACCGCTCTTCCAGAGGTCCTGAGTTCAATTCCCAGAAACCACATGGTGGCTCACAGCCATCCCTTCTGAGATCTGGTGCCCTCTTCTGGTGTGCAGATATACATGGAAGTGGAATGTTGTATACATAATACATAAATAAAATCTTAAAAATATATTTAAAAAAAAAGAAATCCCTCAGAACACAGTTGGTTAACCTATAGGGTGAAATGCAAGACAAACCATCCCACATGGAAAGTACAAGTATTCAGTCATCCCAAAGCTGACAGAAACATGTGTAATCTAAACCACTGCTGTTCAAGTACATACACTACCATCTATGTTTTAGAAACAAATGTTGCTACAAACATGATTACATTGATACCTGGGTTAAAGGAAAACATATCAACCGATGGATGAAAATATCTGTGGAAAGGAGGGATGGTTCAACTATGAAAGACCTTTGGATACTCTTCCAGAGTGCCAGGGTTTGATTCTCAAGCATGCATAGAGTTCACAATCATACAATCAAAGCACTCGTACTCATAAAATAAATAACTTTTATTAAAAGCCTTATGACATGCAAATTTGGCTTTCACATAGGTCAGCATATCCTCTGCCAGACATGAATTCAGGGTGTTTGGGTGGATGTGACCTGCTTTCCAACACTTTATTCTATCCTCTACGATGGTCAAGAATACCTGAAATGCTAAGATGTCATCCTTGAACCTAACATTGAAAGGAGTTGCACATTTCTTCAGGCGATGATGGCACACACCTCTAATCCCAGCACCACATAGGAGGCAGAGATAGGTGGATCTCTGTGGATTAGAGACCACCTGGTTTACAGAGCAAGTTCCAGAACAGCAAGTGATTCACAAAGGAGCCCTGTCCAAAACAACAAAAAAGAATAGAAAGGAATTGGACATTTCTCACTTACCAGTGCTGCTCCTGAGCTGTCAACCATTATATTTTCCCACAAATGTCATTTGAAAAATAGTTTTATAATGCAGTCCTTTTTTCCCTCACTCCTGGCCTAACAAACCAGACTCACATGATCATGCTTCCAAGTAATACCATCTTGGGGGTCTGTCTGATATCTCAGTTATGTGTTGGTGTCACAGGGAACTCATTACTGTTCATTTTGTACATATATACTTTCTTCTTTAAGCCTCATTTTAAGAAGTTGATTGATTCCGTTTCCATGCATCTGACAATAGTTAATGTGCTGATGGTCATATTCACATTGATATCCCATATCATTTCATTATTTGGAGTAACCAACTTTCTGGATGATGCTGGCTGTAGGGCAGTGTTATTTATATTCAGAGTCACACGGGGTATGTCCATCAGTACCACCTCTATTCTGAGCACATTTCAAGTCATCACCATCACTCCCAGTAATTCTAGGTGGGCGTGGCTTAAGCCTAAACTCTCCAAGTTGACTTTATCATCCTTACTTTGCTCCTGGCTCATTAACCTGCTCATTTATACATATATGATTCCATTGGTAATAGCCAAAACCCATTCTACTCACTTTGGCTATGGATATGTGGACCCTTACTGTCAAAACAAGCACTTTGGGAACCAAAATTCAGGGTCATTTTTGAGTATCATATTCATTCGTGATCTCTTCTATGTGGCCCTCATGATGTGGACCAGCCTGTACATGGTAACTGTCCTCTACAGACACCGCAAGAGAGTCCAGCATCTCCACAGCACAAGCCTCTCCAACCAGCCATCTCCTGAACGCAGAGCCACTCATAGCATCTTGTTGCTGGTAATCTGTTTTGTGTTCTTTTATTGGTTGAACAATTTCATCACCCTTTCTGGTTTTTATGTACAAGCAAAAATTCCAAACTGGGAGGGAATTAATGCCATTTTGGCAACATGCTACCTAACCATCTGCCCTTTTTTACTAATGAAGAATAATAAACTTGTTTGGCAACTCACTTCTTCCTTTTGTGTAAGGAAGGTGGCCTGCTTTCAAAGTGTACTCTGTGTCTGAGCTGAAACCCACACTTTCCCATCATTGGAAAACTGTCTTAATGATTTACGTGGGATAAAAATAATTGAATGTGGACCTTGAATACCTGATATGGCCTTGGTTATACTTCAGACATTCTGTAATACATTAAAATTCATTTAGTTAACATTTTTCTGGAATGTCACCCTGTGTACATAATTTTAATAACTTTAACATTTGTTATCCACTCAAATTATGACACTTTGCCCAAGTGAATATATTTTAGGTATTTTGAACAATTTTCTACTTCTCGATTTTTCTCTATTAATATAATTCTAATCAAAAATTTTAAATGCCTATTGGAGCTTGTGTTATGATTGTTTGGGGTGAGTGTTCTGTCCTAAGGAATGTCTTTTAACCATTGAACAAATAACATATCCTACATTAGCTATTACCGACCTCAAATACTACTATAGGGGAGACTCTTTTGTTGTATAACTGACAGGAATTTAAGGGATGTCCTTGTACCATAGCTGTATTTGAGACAGTCATATTTTTATTATTTTAGTATGCTTTAATTATTTCCTTTATTGAAATTATGATATTAATACACAATTTTCCCCTTAGGGTTCCACCCTCAAATCCTTATGTATAAAACTCTCCTTTCTCTCTGTCAAATTCATGTCCCCTTTTGTCATTAATTGTTCGTGTGTGTGTGTGTGTGTGTGTGTGTGTGTGTGTGTGTGTGTATGTGCCTGTGTGTGTGTGTGTGTGTGTGTGTGTGTGTGTGTGTGTGTGTGTGTGTGTGTGTGTGTGTGTGTGTGTGTTAGTGTGTGTATGTGCATGTGTGTGTGTGTGCATGTATAGGTGTGTGTGTGTGTGTTTGTGTTCCTATCCCTAAATTCATAAACACTACCTGATAGGTCTGTATAATGTTACTCCTATTTATGTATTGGGGGTTGACCATTTGATACTGAACAAGCAATTGGTATGCCCTTTTCTGGGGATGACTATCTCTCCCACTCTTGACATCCCTTAGTTGCCTATAGTTCTTTGTGTAGGGCTGAGATCTGCTAAGTGAGTCATCATCCTGAATCTAGGAAATTTCTCTTTGTACCTATAGATACCATTGCAGAAAAGCACAACCCATCAAAATGCAGAGTAGTGAGTGAATCGCAGTCCCCACTTCTGCACCTTAGGCTCAGGGAACATTGATGAAAGGGAGACAAAAGGATTTTAAAAGCCAGCAGATGAGGGAATCCACTTTGGGATTGTGTCACCTGGTAGTATCAGAAGTTGCACCAATAGAGTATCACCAACTGACTGATTTATTATTATTATTATTATTATTATTATTATTATTATTATTATTAATTCAAGTTAGGGGACAGGCTTGTTTCACATGTAAATCCCCTCTCCCTCTCCCTCGCCCTCTCCCTCCCGTCACCCCCATTCCTTCTCCCCCACCTCCAACCTACCCCCCACCCCATTCACCCACCACTCCCCAGGCAGGGTAGGGCTCCACAAAGTCCACCAAATCTTCCTGTGCTGGGCCTAGGCCCCTCCCCATGTGTCCAGAGACAGAGCACATCCCTTCAAGTGGGATGGGCTCTCAAAGTCCCCCCCCCAACACAAGGGAAAAACGCCAGTCCACCTCCAGAGGCTCCCAGAGCGCAGGGGCCTCCCCACAGGCATCCATGATCAGGGGGCTGGATCAGTCTTGTACTGGCCTCCCAAAGACTGTCTGGGGTCGATATCCTTTCCCTTTTTCAGGCCAACTGTTTCTGTGGGTTTCTCCAACCTGGTACGGACCCCTTCATTCTTCATTCCTCCCTCTCTTCAAATAGATTCCAGATTTCAGCTCAGTGTATTTCTGTGGATGTCTGTCTCTGCTTCCTTCAGCCACTGGATAAGGACTCTAGGACAGCACAGAGAGTAGTCATCAATCTTATTCTAGGGGAAGGGCTTCTAGGCTATCCTCTCCTCCACTGCCGGGACTGTCAGATCGTGTCATCCTTGTAGATCTCTGGAGCTCTCCCTAGTTCCAGATCTCTTCTCAGACCTATAGTGGCTCCCTCTGATATGGTATCTCTCATCCTGCCCTCTCTCCTCTATTCTTCCCCAACTCAATATCTCTGCTCCTCCATTTCTTCTCCTCTACTCTTCTTCTTGTGCTCTTATTGTGGCAGCACCCACTCCCCTACCCTCATGCTCTCAATTAGCTCCAGAGTTCATGCCACTTCCCATTCCTGGGGTCTATTTAACCCTTAGAGTCCTTCATGATTTCTAGTTCAACTGATTTTTAATTGAAATAGAATGACATCCCTTTCTCACCTCCTTTTCCTCCCTCCAGCCCCTCCCAACTACCTTTCTTGAGCCCCTCCCTCTACTGTCCCACACACAATCTCAGGTTGACAGCCACTTTTTTATTATTATTGTTACATACAAATATGTGTGCATTTGTACAGGTGTATATGCACCAAAAGATATAGATACAATGTTCAAGGTCTGTTTCTGTTGTTGACATATCAGTTCAGTGCTGACCATTCTGTTGGACAACCAATAAGGGGTTCATCGCTGGGAGAGACTAATTCTCCTTCTCCCAGAGGTCACTACTTGCCTCGAATTCTTTATCTATGGAGCCCATGGAATTTACCCCATTCCAGATTAAGATGGCCATGGGTGTTGACATTTTTCCAGTCTTGATTATATAGACGTTTCTAGAATAGAGTCTTTCACAGAAGACTTGCTGGCATCATGTATCTGACATTAGTTTCCACCCCCTCTTCTGACTTGTTCCCTAATCAGGATCTGTGATGTAGATGGAGCCATTGGAGCTGGACTCCCCGCTATCTGATGATATCCGCATTGTGACCCGTGGTGGTTTTCTGTGAACGTCTCCATTTGGTCTGAGGGTTTAAAGCTAAAAACAAAGAGGAAAGAGTACCTGCATTTGTCTTACGTGGTTTGGAAAACCATACTTTTGTCATGTATCCAAATAAAACAAGTAATTTCAAATAAAACGTTTTCAATAATCAGTGCTTGCCTAGAATCCTTTGCTCTGTTATAGCCTTCTCTATGTATAGTGAATAGATGTTTCTTGACATAACCCAGTTTAAGGTCAGCTCCGACAGCCGATAACTAAACAGAACATTACATTTTCAAAGTTGAATTGGGGTGGAGTGTCTGCCATGAAAATCCTACTAATATATTTGCACCATTCCTCCCTCCCCCTCTGGCCATGCCACTTCTCCAATCCCTCTATTCTTTCTCAAAGTCATGGCCTCTTCTTCTATAATTGTTACTGTTATATGCATACATGTACACATTCATATTACATATTATATTTATTTGTAAGCAGCTGAGTCCAGTTAGTGTTGCTTGTATGTCTATGTTTTTTTTTTTTTAAGGCTGACAGGATGGGACTGGAGAAACTATCAGGGACTTTATCCCTTAAAAAGGCTGATTCTTCTTCTCTCAGAAGCCATTATCTCTACATAATGACATATAGCTATATTTACTTTTACATAGATGTGGATAGATGGAGAGCCGATAGAGATATCTGTATCTGTATATCTTCATCTAGGAGTGAGTGTAGTGGAACCTGTAGCCACGCCTGCTTAGGGGCTGTCTACAGATCTGCCTGACCACCCCTACGAGAGTGTGGTCAGAGTGAGGTAGAAGAGAGCGTCAGTTGGCTGTGCACATTCAGTTTCACTTTGCTTCTTGCTGTAAAGACTGCTGCTTGCCGGCTGGCTAGGTTGCTCTGTAAGTAAGACTTTTCCCTATTAAATACCCTTACATTTCTACTTGGCTCCTTAGTGGTGATTTACCACTTTATCTGGTTATCAGGAGTGGGATATTGGAAACCTACACCCCATTTGGGACAGACTGTGGGTTCCACTGGCCTGCGGCCCAGGCCGGGAAAACACCCTCTCTCCACAGGTGCTCCCAACCAAGCCGCTGCAGCTGAGCTGCTCAGAACCATCCACCCAGCTTGGGGACAGTTTCTAGCTGCCTAGAGTTGAGTAGGCCTCGGTTTTCAGCAGAGGCTTCCCCTGGTTGCTGCTGCGAGAAAGCCGCATCTTTTTCAGTGGTTGCAGCCACAAGGCCGTATACCCTCTAGATAAGCACAGCCGCTTTGTGACCTCTCCCCACTGCTGCCCCGACCACTGCCAAATGCAGTGGACTAACTGAACGCCTGTGCCTCCTGCTGGTCAAAGATAGTTACTGCATCTGGAGTAGAAATCAGGTAAAATTATGGCGGAATATTTATCATTTGCTAAAATTGGTAATATTTTTGCTTATTACATGAATTCAATATTTGAGGAAGAGGCTAATTTGCCAATTAATGGCCTATATGCCATAATGGCAGTTAGCCTGCTGATACAAATAATATTACTAGCCAGAGAGCTCAGGAACAGGGACAGAGATAACCTCACCACCTGCTTGCAGGAAATAACAGCTTTACAAAATGAGGTTTTGGAGAACAGATTAGGTCAGACCACAATTGCGCAGCAAGTGGAACAGAAATTGGATGATAAGCTTGGCTTTGTGTCCAATACACTAAAGACAGAGCTGTCTGTTACCCAAGATGAGATGCAATGTATTTATGATAAGATAAACACAGAGAGATCCTGCATGTCTGAGGCCTTAGAGGCTAGGATGTCAGAAGACCATGACGAGCTAAAGAATATCTGTAGCCAGCTAGAAAATCAGATAGGCAATGTTGTCCAGAAACTAGATGCAAAGGTGCAAAATACCCAGGATAGGGTTGAAAAACTGGACAATGCCATTCAATCAATTATTGAAGCATCCAAGGTAGCAGATCACAAATTTGAGTCTAGATTTGAATGTTTGGAAGATAATTTACAATACAGGGCTGACAGATTACATAGGTCCATACGGTCGATTGCTGAGGACTCAAAATCAGCAAATCATGACCTCGAATCTAGACTCCAATACCTAGAAGGCAGTTTCCATGCCATCCAGATGCTGCCTAAGGATGATCGCATTAAAGACCTAGAAAAACGTGTAGAAGAGCAGTTAGAGCAATTTACAGATTCACTAACATGCTTGGAATCTTTTATGATTAAGGAAATTGAAACTTTTCATGAGGATATCATTACTAGGCTTAAAGATCATTGGGATGCCTCAGAGGCAGAATCACTCCAATCAGAGGCACCTACTCCACCCAGGTATCATGACTATTCCTCTAAGGTTGGTACTTGTACACCATTAGTCTACCCAGCTACCAAGGTAGAAAAGGCAGCTTCTAAGAAACACCCTCATGGACAGATGGCTTATGGATGGCAACCTATACAGCTGAAGGATCTTAAGAATATGAAAGAATCAATTGTCTCATATGGCCCCCATAGCCCATATGTAAAACAGCTATTACATTCATGGGCAACCTTTAACAGGGTGACACCGACAGATTGGGAACGATTGGCAGCAGCTGTACTTGACAATTCATGGCAATTCCAGTGGAAGGCATTTGTAAGGGAAGGGGCAAATCTCCTTGAGCATCAGGGCATAAAGGAATGTTTTGAAGCCCCTCTAGATAAGATTCTTGGTGAGGGTATTTATGCTGACCCACAGGCTCTGGCTGAATATGATGACGATATACTGTCCCTATGCAGGAAAGCAGCCTGGGATAAGGTTAGTGAGCCAGGAGAATGCCTAGAAGCTTATACCAGAATAAAACAAGGACCTACAGAACAGTTCCAGGACTTCTTACAAAGTTTAACTAGGGCAGTAGAATTACAGGTAACAGATCCAGACACAAGACAATCAATTATATATGCAATAGCTTATGAAAATGCAAACCCAATATGCAAAAAAATACTTTTGCCTGAAAGATCACATCAGCACCACTAGAAGAATGGGTTTTGTATGCAGCCAACATTGACTATCATGTGCAAGACACTGGAGCTTGGGTAGGAGAAGCCATTTCAAAAGGGATAAAAAGGCAACAGGAAATTAAAAGTTCTAGAGGTAAGGATGCAAGGGCTTGGGAAGGAGAAGCACCTTACAGAGGTCAACATAGGTACCAAGAAGCTACAGTTTACTACTACTATGAACCAGAACCTTGGGTAGGAAGAGCCTTCCCCTCGAGACCACGAAGGTGCCAGGAACTTGGATGTTTCAACTGTGGTAAAATGGGACATACTAAGAGAAATTGTAGACAAACGAATTCTAACAATGCCTCATATGGAAAGCCACTGCCTTCTGGATTGTGAGGAAGATGTGGTAAGGGCAGACACAGGACCAATGAATGCAAATAGACCAGGGGCATGAAAGGAAACCCATTAAGCCAACCAATCCAAAAGGAGTGAGGAGACTACCAGGAGTGGCAAGACCATCCAGAATTGTGGACATTGAATTCCATGCCCCCACACACCACTGGATCACAAGAGGATATAGAGAGACCCCACCTGCACCCACTAAAAGAAGATATGGGAAGAAGACAGAATAATATTTCACTCAACAACAGAAAGACCAATATGACACCACCAGAATATAAGGACTCCACACCAGCAAGATCTGAAAAGCCCAACACAGAGCATGAAGAAGAGATGGACCTCAAAAATCATCTCAGAAAGATGATAGAGACCTTTAAAGAGGAAACAAGAAAATTCCTTAAGGAAATACAAGAAAAAGCAAGCAAAAAATTATATGAAATGGAGGAAAAGACAAACCAAAAAAATTCAAGAAATAAACAAATCTCTTAAAGAATCTAAAGAAACCCAAGAAAAAAAACCAAACAATTGAAGGAAGCTCTTGAAACAGTTCAAAGCAGAAAGCTGAAATAGACATTATAAAGAAAACACAGAATGAGGCGATGCTGGAAATGGAAAGGCTGGATAAACAATCAGGAACTAAAGATGTGAGTATAACTAATAGAATTCAAGAGATGGAAGGGAGAATCTCAGTTATTGAAGACTCACTAGAGGATATTCATTCATCGACCAAAGAAAACCTCAAGTCCAAAAAATCCCTAACACAAAATATCCAGGAAATATGGGACACTGTAAAAGGCCAAATCTAAGATTAATAGGTATAGAAGAAGGTGAAGAAACACTGCTCAAAGGTACAGAAAACATATTTAAAAAAAAGTTTCTCAACCTACAGAAGGATAGGCCTGGGAAAGTACAAGAAGCTTACAGAACACAAAACAGACTGGACCCCAAAAAAACTCCCCTGACACATAATAACCAAAACACCAAATCTACAGAATAAAGAGAAAATATTAAGAGCAGCAAAGGAAAAAGGCCAAGTAGCATATAAAGGCAAACCAATCAGAATCACACCTGACTTCTCAATGGAAACTCTGAAAGCCAGAAGGTCTTGGATAGATTTCCTACATGCAAGGGAACATGGATTTCAACCCAGACTACTATATCCAGCAAAACTTTCAATCACTATAAATGGAGAAAACAAGATATTCCATGACAAAAACATATTTAAACAATACATGTCCACAAATCCAGCACTACAGAAGGTTTGTGAAGGAAAACTCCAACCCAACGAACATATCTACACTCACAAAAACACAGGCAATAGATAATCTAATTTTACCAAACACAAAAAGAATCAGGAGGGCAAAATCCACATGCAATGACACCACCACCAATAAATCCAAAACAAACAAAAACCAACAAACAATGAACATTAATATCCCTAAATGTCAATGGTCTTAACTTACGCATAAAAAGATATAGGCGAACAGAATGGATACAAAGACAGAATCCATCCTTCTGCTGTTTACAAGAAACACACCTAACTTCAAAGATAGGCGTTACCTAGAGTAAAAGGATGGAAAAAGATTTTCCAATCAAATGGGCTCAAGAAACAAGCTGGTTTAGCAATCCTAATATCTAACAAATTAGACTTCAAACTATAATCAATCAAAGGAGATGAAGAAGGGAATTTCAGACTCATCACAGGAAAAGTCCATCAAGATGAAGTCTCAATCCTGAACATCTATGCCCCAAATATGAAGGCACCCACATTTGTAAACGAAATATTACTAAAGCTCAAACCACCCATAAAACTAAACACACTTACAGTAGGATACTTCAACACCCCCCCCTTACGCCACTAGACAGGACTGCCAGACAGAAACTTAACAAAGAAACAAAGCATCTGACAGATGTTATGACCCAAATGGGTTTAACCGATACCTATAGAACATTCCATCCAAACACAAAAGAATATACCTTCTTCTGTACCACATGGCACCTTCTCTAAAATCGATGACATAGCTGGCAACAAAGCAAACCTCCACAGATAAAAAAGAAGTGAAATAACCCCCTGTATCTTATCAGATCACCATGCTTTAAAGCTAGAATTCAACAGCAATACAAATTGCAGAAAGCCTACATACTCGTGGAAAATTAATAACACCCAAATGCACCATTCCTGGGTTGAGGAAGAAATAAAAAGAAAAATAGAGAAATTAAAGACTTCCTAGAATTTAATGAGAATGTAGACAGAACATGCTGAAACTAATGGGACACTCTGGAACCAGTGCTAAGAGGGAAGTTCATAGCACTAAGTGCTCACATGAAGAACCTGGAGAAAACTCATACTAGAGAATTGACAGGACAACTGAAAGCTTTAGAGCAAAAAGAAGGAAACTCCCCACGGAGGAGTAGACGCCAGGAAATAATCAACCTGAGGGCTGAAATCAATTACGTAGAAAATAGGAAAACAGTACAAAGAATCAATGATACAAAGAGATGGTTCTTTGAGAAGGACAACAAGATAGACAAATCTCTATCCAAACTAAACATGAGGCAGAGAGAGAGAGAGAGCATGCTAATTAACAAAATCAGAAATGAAAGGGGAATATAACAACAGACACTGAGGAAATCCAGAGAATATGAGGTCATACTTTGATAACCTGTACTCCACAAAATTCGAAAATCTAAAGGAAATGGACAATTTTCTGGAAAGACATCACTTACCAAAATTAAACCAAGAACAGATAAGCAGTTTATATTGACCTATAACCCCTAATGAAATAGAAGTAGTCATCAAAAGCCTCCCAACCAAAAAAAAAAAAAAAAAAAAAAAAAAAAAAAAAAAAAAAAAACGGGCCCTGATGGCTTCACTAAAGAATTCAAGCAGAAATTCAAACAGGAGCTAATACCAGTACTCTTCAAACTGTTCCATACAAGAGAAGCAGGAGGGACATTGCAAACTCTTTTTACGAGACTACAATCACTTTAATACCCAAGCCACAAGAAGATACAACTAAAAAAGACAACTATATACCAGTATCCCTCATGAACACTGATGCAAAAATACACAACAAAATATTGGTGAATCGAATGCAAGAACACATCAGAAAAATTATCCACTGTGATCAAGTAGGCTTCAACCCAGGGATGCAAGGATGGTTCAACGTAGGAAAATTCATCAATGTAATCCACCATATAAACAAACTGAAACAGAAAAAAACACATGATTGTAGGGAGCCGTCCCTGCATTCTCCATTACAAGATGGCGCCTGCATCCGCAGGCACCGAATGTAAAGTTAATGTGCGCAGGCGCTGGGTAATTTTCCATTCCTTGATCAATGCCTATTCCGTGGCGTCATGTTCCAATGAGCTGCAGCCAATCATAGGGTGACACGTCCCAGGCGGCGGTTGCCAGCCTTTATTAGGGGACGGGATTCTTGGCTCGGGGTCTCTGCTCTGGTAAGCTTATGCTCTCCTCTCAAGACGCATTAAAGCTTTACTGCAGAAGGATCCGAATGTCCTGTGTGGTTCTTGCCGGCGAGACTATCGCGCAGGACACATGATCATCTCACTAGATGAAGAAAACCCTTTGACAAAATCCAACATCCTTTCATGATAAAGATACTGGAGAGAACAGGAATAACAGGAACATATCTAAACATGATAAAAGCAATATACACCAAAACAACAGCCAACATCAAACTAAATGGAGAGAAACTCAAAGCTATTCCTCTAAAATAAGGAACAGGACAAGGCTGTCCACTTTCGCCATATCTCTTCAATATTGTACTTGAAGTTCTAGCTAGAGCAATAAGACAAGAAAAGGAGATCAATGGGATACAAATTGGAAAGGAAGAAGTCAAACTTTCACTATTTGCATAATATATGATAGTCCACATAAGTGACCTGAAAATCTCTACCAGGGAACTCCTACAGCTGATAAACACCTTCAGCAAAGTATCAGGATACAAAATCAACTCAAAAAATCATTAGCACTACTATATACAGATAAATCTAATGAGAAAGAAATCAGAGAAACAACACCCTTCGAAATACCCACACACAAGATAAACTATCTTGGGGTACCACTAACCAAAAAAGTGAAAGACCTGTACAGCAAGAACTTTGAGTCTATAAAGAAAGAAATTAAAGAAGATACCAGAAAATGAAAGATCTCCTATGCTCTTGGATAGGTAGAATTAACATGGTAAAAATGGCACCCTTGCCAAAAGTAATCTACAGATTCAAAGCAATTCCCAGCAAAATCCCAACACAGTTCTTCACAGACCTTGTAAGAACAATACTCAACTTTATATGGAAAAACAAAAACATGTATAGCCAAAACAACTCTGTACAATAAAGGGTCTTCTGGAGGCATCACCATCCCTGACTTCAAGCTCTATTATACAGGCATCGTTCTGAAAACAGATTGGTATTGGCACAAAAATTGACAGACCAATGGAATCGAATTGAAACCCTGATATTAACCCACACACCTATGAACACCTTATTTGTACAAAGATGCTAAATCTATACAACGGAAGAAAGATAGCATCTTCAACAAATGGTGCTGTACAATTGGATTCGGACACGCAGAAAATTGCAGATAGATCTATATCTGTCACCATGCACAAAACTTAAATCCAAATGGATCAAAGATCTCAACATAAATCCAGCCACACTGAATCTTCTAGAAGAGAAAGTGGGAGATACCTTTGAAGGAATAGGCACAGGAGACCTCTTCCTGAACATTAAACCAGTAGCACAGACATTGAGATTTGCAATTAATAAATGGGACCTCCTGAAACTGAGAAGCTTCTGTAAGGCAAAGGACACAGTCAGTAAGACAAAATGATGGCCCACAGAATGGGAAAAGATCTTCACCGATCCCACATCTGACAGAGGGCTGATTTCCAAAATATATAAGGAACTCCAGAAGCTAGCCACCAAAACACCAAACAATGAAATTAAAAAGTGGGGTGCAGAACTAAATAGAGAATTCTCAACAGAGGAATCTGAAATGGCTAGAAGACACTTAAGAAAGTGCTCAAAATCCTTGGCCACCAGAGAAATGTAACTCAGAACAACTCTGAGATACCATCTTACACAGGCCAGAATGGCTAAAATCAAAAGCACCAATGACAATCTATGCTGGAGAGGATGTGGAGAAAAAGGAACACTCCTCCAATGCTGATGGGAGTGGGAACTTGTAAGACCACTTTGGAAATGAGAAAGGCGGTTGCACAGAAAAATGGGAATCAGCCTACCTCAAGATCCAGCCATTCCTCTCTTGGGTATATACCCAAATAATGCACATTCATACAACAAGGACACATGTTCAACCATGTTCATAGCAGCATTGTTTGTAATAACCAGAACCTGGAAGCAACCTAGATGTCCTACAACTGAAGAATGGAAAGAGAAAATGTGGTACATTTATACAATGGAGTACTACTCAGCGAGAAAAAAAGCAATGGAATCTTGATATTCCCAGGCAAATGGATGGAACTAGAAGAAGCCATCCTGAGCAAGATAACCCAGTCACAAAAAGACAAACATGGTATGTACTCACTCATATATGAATTTTAGACATAGAGCAAAGGATTACCAGCCTACAATCCTCTTCACCAAAGAAACGAGGAAACAAGAAGGACTCTAAGAGTAAAAAGCATGGACCCTGGAGAATGGGAAGGGCCGGGACCTCCTGAACTAACTGGGAGAATGAAGGTAGGGGAGAGGGAGCTGGCAAAATGAGAGGAGGAGACGAGGAGGGGAGAGGAGGAAATAGAGGAGCAGAAATGTTGAACTGGGGGAAGAATGGGGGCGAGCAGGATGAGAGTTACCATAACAGAGGGAGCCATTGTAGCTCCGAGGAGAGATCAGGCACTAGGGAGATTTCCAGAGATCCACAAGGATGACTCAATGAAAATCTAGGAAATGGCGGAGAGGCTACCCTAAATGCCCTTCCCCTAAATTGAGACTGATGACTACTGTATATGCCATCCTAGAGCCCTCATCCAGTGGCTGATGGAAGCATAGGCAGACATCCACTGCTAAACAGTGTACTGAACTCTGGAACCCAGTTGCAGAGAGGGAGGAGTAAAGAGCAAAGAGGTCGGGACCAGGCTGGTGAAACCCACACAAACAGCCACCCTGAACAAGGGGGAGTACATGGACCCTAGACTGCTGTCTGGGAGGCCAGCATGGGCCGGATCCAGACTCATGAACATGGTTTGGGGGGAGAGGGAGAGGGAAAGGGAGAAGGGATTGACATGTGAAGCAAGCTTGTTTCTAAAATGAACTAATCAAAAACTAATAAAAATAAAACAATATCAGTAGCCCTACTTTAGCAAGATTTTAATTATTTGTGTTTTTTTTAAATTATGATTTAACTATGGCATTTCACCCTTGTGTTTCCTACATTTAACCATCCTATATATACCTTTACTTTCTCTCTGTTGAATTCTAGACCTCATTTTTCATTAATGGTTCTTACGTGTGTGTGTGTGTGTGTGTGTGTGTGTGTGTGTGTGTGTGTGTGTGTGTGTGTTGTGTATGTATCTCTAAATACATAAATACTACATTGTCAGTCTGTATAATTTTACTTGTTTTTATGTATTGAAGGTTGACCATTTGATATTGAATAAACAACTGGTGTGCCCTTTCTTGGGGATGACTATCTCTCCCACTCTTGACATTCTTAGTTGCCTATAGTTCTTTGTGTAGGGCTGAGATCTCCTAAGTGTAGTCTTCCCCCTGCATCAAGGAAATTTCTCTTTGCAACAATGTAGACCAAAGCAGAAAAGCACAACCTATCAAAATGCAGAGTAGTGAAGGCCAGGCCCAAGTTCTGCACCTAAGGCATAGGGAACATTGATGAAGAAGGAACAAAAAGATTCTGAGAGTCAGAGGATAAGGGAATCTCTGTGGGATTTTGTCACTTGGTAACATCAGAAATTACACCAATGGAGTATCACCAACATGACTGATACTTTCATTGAGAGAGAATTACTTCACTTTCTGAGGAGTGGATGGCTGGGTTGCAGTGGTGGGAGGTGAGGAAAAAAGGGAGGGGAAACTGGTTGGTCTAAAAATGTACAAAAAATAAAAATACAAAAGGAACCTTGTCTTGGGAAAAAGAAACAAAGAACAACAACAACAAAAAAAAAAACAGAAAGACATACACAGGAACCAGTATAATTACTGGATCTCTAACACATGAGGTAATAAAACTGGAGATACTTAGCAAGAGAAATTGCATGAAGATTTAAAGGTTGAGCGATGCAATTTTGAAAGAGCAATGCGTCACTGGAGAAATCAACAGGGAAACGGAGAAGTTCCTGCCGTCAGCTGATAATGGCTGTGATACTTTGCACATCTGCCTGAAAACTTTTAATGATCTCCCT